>NC_086192.1:16740000-16955000 GCF_023053635.1 Elgaria multicarinata webbii
CTGCCCCACCCCCAGCTTTGGGGAGCTACTGTGTGATGCTTGTCTTGTGCCTTGCGGGGAGGGCTAAACAAGATTAAACACACACACACACACACAAAAGGTGGCCTCTTCAGTTTGCAGCACTGTTTGTCCTCCAGAGAACATCTATCCAAAAGCTGCCCAATCCCAGGGCAGCGAGTCCCACCAGGACCAGCTAACCCTACACCCCAAAGCATCCTTCACCCCGGGGGGGGGGGCTGTATATCGTAGCACCTTTGCAGAGGAAGCGGAGTGATACCAGAATGACAGAAAATATGCCTTGGGAAAGCATACCAATAGGGAGAGGTCTGGGCTTCTTATTCAGAAGGAGGCTGTTGAGTGCCTCCCAGGCCTGGTATCAGGATCTGGCCATTGTCTGCATGCATGCCCAGTGTGGCCTTCAGCTTTCTAGCTCTGCCTGAAGAAGAGCCTGGTGCAAACTCTGAAGCTTGCACCCTTTCACCGACACCACTCTACGGAGCAAATCTTTTATCTGAAGGTCAACAACATGGCCAGGCTTAGAAATTAACTTGAGCTGAAGTTGAGAAAACCGGGCAAGAGGCACGTTCTTGGCTTGTGAATCATAAATCACCACATTTAAAACGGGAATCTGCGGGTCGATGTGGTTCATCACTCCTCGGACACTAATAGGATGGAGAGAAATTGCTGGGCAGAGTCTGGTCTGTCTGCAGAGGACCCCCGCTGGCATCGCGGTGAGAATGTGGTGGGCTGGGGGAGTCCGTGACCACCCAGCTTTGGACTGGATCCTGGAGGTGGCCGTGAAGCTGGTGTTTGCCCACCTTTGGCCTTGGGCTGAACGTAGTCCAGATCCACACTCGCCCACCCATGTCAACGTATCTGTTTGGACCCAGGATTCTGCCCTTGTGCGGCTCTTTTCGGGATGCCAAAAAGGTCGCCCGTTCCTTCCAATGGATGGTGCAAGATTTCAGGGTTTGCTATAAACTCCCCCGTTCAAAGCCATGTGTCTGCTGGGTCCTATCCCCCCCTTCCTGCCCCAGTTTTGGGGTTTGGTCATTTCTACTGCCTTTGAGCCAGAGTGGCTCCCTGAGACTCTGCCAGAATCAGCACCGGTTTGGAATTCTGTCCATCATCACACCAGGCATGAGTGTGGTCATGAAGAGTCTCTCTAGGCTTACGTAGAGCGCTTGCCCCTCAGCGTGGCCACGGCCTGCCCCAGCGCCGACTTGCTGGCAGAGGTCAGCTGACTCGGCGCTCCTGGAACGGGGCCCATGGCCCTCGGGGGTCTTGCTTGGCCCCAGCAGCATGTGCTCCAGGCACAGAGGCTGCAGGTGGCGTTTCTCCCTCGGGAAATGGCCGCCATTACATCTTGTGGCAACGAGTTCCGTAAGTCAAGATTGGGGGCGCGCGCACCGGGGGCCCTCCCCCACCCCAATCCAGCAACCTGGGCGAGGGGGCTGCCTCCTTCCCCCTCCTGCCCTTTCCGTCCCCTCCCCCCAGCGCCTGCCTGCCCATCTGGCCTGGGGAGTCCCCACCCACCCCATTAGGCGATCCTGCCCTGCACCCCCGTTCAGAGCGGGGGTCGTGATCCTGGCCACGGCGAGGCCCCAAGGGGCTCCCCTGAAGGACGTTCCGCTGAAGCTGCCCACAGGCAACGCGGGGCCGAGGGGGCGGGCGCGGGCGCGGTGCTCCCGGCCTCTCAAGCCGGGCGCTGGAGCCAACGCCGCTCCAGCCTCCCGGCAGCCGCGGCGCTCCCTCGGCGGCGTCGGGGCACGATCTGTGCCTCTCTCCGCGCTCCCCACCGGGCCTGGCAGCCCGAAGCCAGCCAGCCGGCCATCCCGGGCTCTCCGCCTCCTCCCGCCGGGGGAAGAGCGCCGGAGGAGGAGCCGTTGCCCGCGGCCTCGCGGCCCCGACGTTACTCGGGAAACGCCAGGCGCCCCGGCCGCAACGGCCCTCTGCGCTTCGCGGTCAACGGAGGTGGGCGGCTGGCGGTGGGGTGGGGTGTGTGTGGGGGGGTTCCCGCCCGCCCGCCGGCCCCACTTGGCGAAGGACGGAGCCTCTGCGTGGCCCGGCGTCTCGCCCCGACGGGCCTGGGGGCGCCGGGTGGGGCAGCCGCCGCTGCAGCGCCCGCGGGGAGGCGGAGGGGCGAGCGGCAGCACCTACCGAGGTGGCCACGACCAGCGGCAGCGGCAGCAAGGCGAGGGGCACTCCGAACAGCAGGGCGAAGTCCTTGCAGTGCATCAGCCGGCGCAGCAGCGTCGGCGGAGCCATGGCAGCGGCTGGACGGGGCGAGCGAGCGAGACAGCGCCGCGGGCGCCGGGCCACGTCTTTTAAGCCGCGGCCGCCTCCCCCTCCCCCTCCCCCTCCCCCGGCCGGCTCCTCCCTCTGGGGCTCGCGGCCCGGGCCCAGCGCCCGCCTCCCTGCGGGCAGCCGTCTGCGCTGCTCAACTCAATGCAGGGCGGGGTGTGTGCCTCTGGGCGTGTGCAGAGTGCCCGCGCAGCCACCCCCACGGGAAGAGCCGGGGCGGCGGCCAGTGCCGAGTCCCTCTCTTTTAGGCCAGGAGCGGCTTCACACGTTTACACACACTCACACGTGTTATGTGGGGATGATTGTCCTGTCCGACCTTATAGGGACGTTGTGAAGATCCCGGTAAGGGGGTTCCCCCTTGGGCTCTTGAAATGTGCTCTCAGGGTTTTATCTAGTTCACATTTTCGTCGTTACTTTGGGCTCTCTCCTGGGGCACCTTCCCAGAAGCAGCACTTCAGTTGACCAGGGTGGGGGGAGCAGACCTTGCATTCTCCTAGAAGGGCCGGAGAATTTTGCTCAGCCCTTTCCCCACGCAAGCCTTTCATTATAGGAAGGAGACACACATATGACACAACTTATAGATGTGATTTATTCCACTTGCCATATCTATATCAAAATAATAATAATAATAATAATAATAATAATAATAATAATAATAATAATAATTACAGAGGTCAGTAACGCAGCCCTGCTTGGAGGTAATTTATAGTGAAAGTAATAACAGGACGTGTCTGGCTGCCAGCCCCTGGGCATAAGAGCTTCGGTGGTCCCTCAGGCTGGCCCAGGCACGGATTTATTTATTGCATTTCTATACCACCCAATAGCCGAAGCTCTCTAAGCGGTTCACAAAATTAAGACAATACAAGTATAAAACAAACAGTATAAAACCATAATATAAAATACAATATAAAAGCACAACCAAGCTAAAAACAGCAGCAATGCAAAATTACAAATTTAAAACAAGTTAAAATTAATTTATAGACTGTTAAAATACTGGGAGAATAAAAAGGTCTTCACCTGGCGCCTAAAAGAATATAATGTAGGTGCCACACGAACCTCCTTAGGGAGCTCATGCCACAGCTGGGGTGGCACAGCGGAGAAGGCCCTGCTCCTCCTGGTATCCACCTGCCTCACTTCCTTTGGCAGGGGCTGACAGAAAAGGACCCCTGAGAATGACCTTAGGGTCCGGGCAGGTACATATGGGAGGAGGCGTTCCTTCAGATAGCCATTCGGGGGTGGCTTGGGCCTTGCCCGTGCTTTGGAGCCTGGACTCTGGCCCTTGGTCCAGCATTCCCAGCTGCACGTGCACACACACACACACACACATACATACCCGGGGGCTCCTGCCGAGCCAGGATGTTGCCGTCCTCCTTTGCCCAGGCAAAGCGCCATGTGTGCCCTCGATGTGGGCGTGTTGAGGGACACCGGTGCCCAACAGCTACCAGAAAAACCGGCCTCGCCGCATTGCCAGGTGAGTCAGGGTGCCAAACAGACCCGCTTAATCTGCGGCTGATCTCCGCGGGGAGCTTGGCTGCCTCACCCCTCACTGAACTTGTGGCCTCTCCACCAGTAAGGGGTCAGGCCCAGGTGATGCAACGGGAGGGGTAGAGATCTGGCTTCCCTCTGCCTTGCACCTGGGGCCAGGTGTGAAGGGGGCTGCATCCCCAGCCCTCAGCTGTCTAAGTGGCCTTCCCTTCACCATGGGCAACGTCTCTTTACATTCCCTCACCCACCCAGGGCAGCCCCTATCCAGGTTCAACACACACACCCCCGTCCCACCCCAGCTCTTACATTTGCAGGAAGGAACCCAACAGCCACGTTTGGACGGACGGACGGACACACCGCCTCCCCTAGCAAAAGCTCCCTCTTGAAAACCCTGTGAAGAGTTTCCCAGGAGGCCCAGCTGGGAAGGCATGGCCCTGGAGGTGAGGGGTTAATAGCGGGCACAGTGGTATCCAGGCAGGGCGTCCTTTCCGGGGGTTCTTAGTGTTTCTTCCCCAAGGAAGCGATTGTGTGAGGGTGCTGAACTGAGAACGGGAGAGATGGTGGCGATAATGGAGCTGCGGACGGACGCCACCGCGGTCTTGGAATGCCCCCAGGAAGCGGACGTGGAGCCAGGCGAGGGGGCTGGGCGGGCTGGGTCCAGGGCCAAGGAGGTTGTGTACCTAGGGAGGTTGTGGGCTCTCCCACACTAGAGGCCTTCAAGAGGCAGCTGGTCAACCTTCTGTCAGGGATGCTTTAGGGTGGATTCCTCCTGCGGACCTCCCTGGGTTCACAATCCCTGACACACGGCCTGGCTTGTCCTGTCCAGTACCAGGAGGCCCAGGCAGGGAGGGGCAGAGTGGCTGGCCGGCGGTGCCACTTCCCAGCGTGTCCTTCCTTGTCAAGCCACGGTGTTCCTCCCTCCCAGCTCTCCTACTGCAATGGCACCCCCAGGAGGGGCCTCTTAAACGCCGCTGCTTTGACCCCCTTGAAGTTCCCAGCCACTTGCCAGACAAAAGGCCTCCTTATCACCCTCAGGGTGGGGGTCTCGGTCTCTCCCCCCACCCTCCCCAGGCCTCTGTGCCACTCCTGAAGGCACAGAGTTTCCCTTCCAAGCAGAGCCTGGCCTGGCCAGGGGAAGGAATGCTGGGTCCTTCACAAGGGGGGGGTTCATGGCCCCCGAGGGGGCACCCCAGAGGGAAGGCGTCTCCTGCACCTGCCTCATTGCCACCTGGTCCCACAGGCCGCCTCCCTGCTTCATTTATTTATTTATTTAATTTAGAATATTTATATACCACAAATCCCAAGAAATGGCCCCCCTTGCAAAGGGCAGCTGGGAGTTTTTGTTGAGTGAAGCAGAAAATGCCAAGAGGGAAGCATAAAGAACAGGGGTGCTTCCAGACCGCGCACACACGCGCGCACATGTATTGAAGCAGCTGAGGCTCCGGTGTCCTGTAAGCCATGGTTTGGTTTGCCACCATGAAAGCAAAACCGCAAGGGATCTTGTGGCACCTTGCAAACAAAGGAACCGGGAAGCTGCTACCAAAATACGTGGCTGCCTTTAAGGTACCACCGGAGGACTCTGGTCTAGTTCTGCTGCAGTAGGGCTCACGCAGCCGTGACTCCTCTGGAAATGGCTGCTGTGTCATGAAAGGTGTTAGTGGCTGATTCCCGTGGCTCATGCTGCTGCTAGACGCGTGGGAGCAAGGCCTGGCCGTTTTCTCCGATCACTTGGCACCCAGCCACTTTTATGCCTCGACTCAATGGACGTTTCGTCAAAGCCGGGAAGCTGAGCCAAGCTTATTAAGAGGCACCTTTGGAAGGTGTGAAGAGCCTGCCTTTGAAACCCAGCCGGCCGGCTCTCTCCCAACTGTAGCTATGCTGGAAACACAGCCATGGCAATGCATCGGGAATCCCCTGTGTGGTCACAGCAGGGTCAGAATGCAAAGTGCAAGTTAATCAACCAGTATCAGAGAAGGAAGAGAGCACCAAATTAATCCACCTTTTGTCGGCAGCCAATGGAACGGAGGCATTTCATGGATCCCAGAATCCTCCGAACCCAGAGGTGATCTTTTATGGCGGACCCCCAGAGATCAAAGGCACTCTTGTCTGCCCAAGGTGTGGTGTCTTGTTTTTTACTTTTTTAAAAGTCGCCACTTTTGCTTCCCAAAACGTGGTGGATGCGTGGAGAGGGAGGCGTATGTTGCATCTCTCATTTTACTTCCCTCCACCCCAGTCACAGGAGCATGGATACACCCAAAACTCAGGATGACACTTACGCATCTGAAGAAGCGGATTGTGGCCCACAAAAGCTCCTGCAATATTACAGTTGCTAGACTCTTTAGGCTTCCACAAGGCTCTTGGTTCCTTTAGCCTGGCTACAGTTATCTACCTACGTTAAATTATGGCAGTATACTATAATGTATATGGAGCTGCCCTTGAAGACTGTTTGGAAACTTTACTTGGCTCAGAATATAGTAGAAAGATTATAAATGGGAGTAGGATGATGTGAAATCTCTTCCAATTTCACCTGTTTCCACTGGCTTCTGGGCTTAACTGAAGCAGGTCCTGGTTGTGCCCTGTTAAGTCTTAACTGATGGGGGCTGGGGGGGGGGGCTGAAGGATTGCTTTCTCCCACTTGAACCTGCCCAGTCTCCACGATTTGCTTTGGAGGACCCCCCCCAGGTATCTCCAGCTTAGAAAGGTGGAGGCAGGGTCTTTTCCGTGTTGGCGCCCCTTCGGTGGAATCCCACCCTCAGGAAGGCACTGGCACTGTTACCATTTGGAAGACAGGCCCGTCGACCTACAATCTGTCAACCCACACAGGATCGGTAGCGTAACTGATTTATTGGCAAGGTAAAATACCATTCCTTGGCAAGGCCCTGAACACCACCAGCCTGCAGCAGCAACCGGGTCTCTCCTTGGCCAAGGGACGAGGCGGGGGCCTCTGGGTGTCCAATTCCCTGTTCCTGGACGCAGCCCAGAGTCAAGACCTTCTCGTTTTCTGATCCTTTTGAAAGGCAATCTTGGCTTCTGCCACTCTCGTCTCATGGATCGTCACTGGACTTCTAAAATTCCTCTGCTGACTTTAGCTCCTTTGTTGATGCTATCGGTGTGTGTTTTTGTACCTGGATGGCTCATAGTGGAAAGTTACTTTGGATAATTTCTTTTAAATAGAAAAGTGGAATCTAACCAGTGGAAATAAAAAGTAAGGAGATCTGAGGAGACGCTGTGGGTGGGAGGGGAGGGCGTTCTCAGGGCCACAGGGGGCTTGGATGGTACCTAGAATGAGGGGCAGCAGTATCAATTTCCTCCTCTTAATCAGAGCCAGGATTCAGCCCCCCAAACCTGTTTCAATGTCAGGCTCAGAACTGTGAAATGTTAACAGGAAAAAGTGCCTCTGAGCACATGCAGAGTAATTTCACCTCTCCAGTCTCCCCCCCCCCCCGAGTCACCATAGTCAGACCCCACACACCTGTGATTAGGGGATGGAACTGTTTCCCAACCACCAAGTGGAGATGAGCTCAGCAGCCATTCCCCATGGTGAGAAACTGAGGCCCACCGGAAGGTCCCAGGCCCTCCTCCCTTCCCCATTCAGGAGGAGTGGACTGAGCCCCAGTGCTGCTGGGGGCCTGGCTCACCAGAGCCTGAAGTCACCATTGGCTGGCTTCACAGGAGCCATTGTTACATGGGCGGAGGGGTGTGTGAGATGGGAAACGGTCTCTGGCCCAGACATCAGAAGTGGCCCAACGAAAGATAGGTTGATTGGGCTTTGGAGACACACCGGCTGCAGCCTGTACCCAACATTTGGCCTGTTCCAGTTGCCAGCCCTGGGGCGCTGGAGGCAGGATTCTCCTTTCTTTGCCACTCTCAAAGGTACAGAAACCACCTGGCATTCCCCACCCACCCCCCTTGGGTCTCCACTGCTCCGTAATTTGTTTGAATCCCTACACCTGAACCCTTACTATGGGATGCCAACCTCCAGCACTGGCAGCCATGTTAATTAGGTGCAGCAAAAAACACTAAGCATTTTGTGACACTTTAAAGGCCAGCCATTTCTTGTGTGTGGGGGGGGGGGAGATTTCTTTTGAGATCCCTCACTTTATTATTTATCTATTCCTTCAAATACACTCCAACTGAAACGGAGGTTTCCCTTGCAGCAGCCCCGGGGAACCCCCAGGCTTGGAGGGCTGCACTGGGCCCCCAGGCAGGCTGGATTTGACCTACGGTCTGGGTGTCAGTAGCCCTGCTCTGGAATGACAAGTTGGGTTTGTGTAGCATCTGGGCTCTGTGGTGCAGGCAGGAGGCCCAATCCTGGCATCTCCACCTAAGGGGACCAGGGCACAGGCGAGGGATGGGACAGGGGCCTGAGGACGGACGCTCGCTCTCGCTTTCTCTCGCTCTCTCTCGCTCTCTCTCAATCTCTCTCTCTATAAATCTCTGGCCCTCTGCTCCCCTCTCGTGGCCAGCTCTGGTGCTCTGCGCGCTTGGAGAGCTGCCGTCGAGTTTTACTCCGCCGTGCCTCTATCGCAACGTGTCCCCCGCCCCCGGCTCGACTACAACTCCCAGCATTCCTGACCATTGGCCATGCTGGCTGGAGCTTCTGGGAGCTGCAGTCCGAAACATCTGGGGGCACCCAATGCGCGCGAGGGGGCTGCTCTCTCGAGACGGGAGGGGGACAAGGAAGCCCCGGGGTGCAGGAGGCAGAGGAGGGATGGCTCTCTTCCCCCCGCGGCGGCCACGCTCGCCCTCCAGCCCCCCCTCCAGGCCGCCCGGGACGCGGCTCCGGCGCGAGCGGCTGAGTTTCGTTTTCCCCCCCCCCCCCCCGGCAGAGTGCAGAAATGAAAGTGAAAGGCGGCGCGAGCCCGAGCCGACCCATGGAAGAGGAGCGGCGCTTCTGCGATAACTGGTGGGTGACGGCGAGAAGCACGGGCTGCTTCGGGGGCGCGGGGGGGCGGCTCTGGGCAGCTCCCACCCCCTCGGCCGCGGGGCCGTCTGCGGGCGAGCACAGGGGCCGGCGGGGGGGGGGAGGGTGCCCTCCTGCACAGTCCGGGGCGCGCGCGCAGCCCCACAAGTCCCCGCGCCTTCCTCTGCCCGCCTCGGGGTCGGGGTCGCCCTCGGGGGCTGCCGGGGTATCAGCGCTCTGCCTTCCGCGCCCTCCAGATGTGTGGGGCCACAATTCCCAGAAGCCCCGTCCGGGGAGGGCTGTTGCCGCTGCTTCAGCTCTTCAAGGGCGTGTGGGGAAGCCCGCCCCCTGCAGGGTCAGTTGGGTGTCTTATTCCGGCGTCCCCTGAAGTCCCCCCAATGTTTCAAATGAGGGGGGGCCGCCCCGCCCCCCTACACACACACAAAGCGAATGCGCTCCAAATGTCACCTCGGCCAAAAAGCCCAGAGCAGCTGCCGGGCCTGATCCGGAGGAGCACGTGCCGCCCTCCTCTCCTGCACACGCCTGAGCCGGCCTTTGCGCCCTCCCTTTAGGGTGGGACACGGGGGTCCTCCCGCTCCCACCAGGCCTGGCCAGCACAGCCAGTGGGAATTGCCCGGCCTGGGCTGACTCCAGAGGCTGGGTGCTAGGTTAGAGACCTTGGCAGCGGCAACCCCCCCCCCCCCGTGCTGACTGAGCGTTCTGCCTTCCCCCCTCGGTGGCCCTCTGCGCGTGGCCTGGCGCCTGCCCAGCAAGCGGGATGTGGCTGCAGCCAACTTCTCCCTTCACGAGGCCCACTGCCGCCGCTTCCTCGCCGTCTGCGCCCGGTGCCAGGAGCTGGTTGCCCTGAAGGACATGGAGGAGCACCTGGAGGGCGCCCACCGGCAGGTATGGGGGCGGGGCTCTGCTGCTGCTGCCGCCCACCCACCCACCCACCCCCTGTCAGGAAGGGGCTCGCCCTGTTAACGGGGTGGGTGGGTGGGTGGGTGGTGCTCAGCCGGAGCTGGGGGACCCTGGGGTCACATGAGACCCACGCCCTCTTCTGCAGCCCAGGCTAGTCTGCCTGCACTAGTCTGCCCGTTTGGGCCCAGGTGGGGGAGGGACCTCTTTGGGCCCAAGGGCCACATTCAGGCCAGGGACAGAGGTGGGGGGCAGTCCAAAGTGAGCAGGACCCCCCCCACCCCCTGCCTTCCCTTGTACGCGCCGTGTTCATTCGCCCCCCCCCCCACTCACACACATACTGGGCAGCACAGGGAGGGAGTGGACTGCAGGGGACTGGGTGGGGGGTGTCCAGACCTCCCCTCCCCACCATCACCCCCAGCCCTGCAGCTTAGCTCAGAGGAAGGGCCACCTTGAGCCTGCTGTGGGGAGAGACGGGGATGGGGCCGGGGGCCCTCCTCCTCCGACAGCCTGGCAGAGAGGCTGAGCGAGACGCGTCCACAGAGGGCAGAGGGGGGCCCTCCCTGGGACCTGGTCAGATCCTGCTACCCAAGGGCCCATCCAGGAGGACCTTGGGCCTCCCTCCTCGTCCTCCTCCACATGCCCTGTGCCTTCCCCCACAGCCCTCTGCACGCGCTCAGTGGCCGTGGCTCAGGCCCAAGAGAGCACGACGCCATCCGGCCTGGCAGTCTGAGCAAGAGGTCCCCCCCCCCCGAAACAGCCCTGCCCTGGGACCAGGCCTATGCACTGGCTGGGCTTCGCTTCCTGCGGGGGTCTTCTAGCAGCGGGACGGCTGATGGGCCCCCTCCCCTCTTCACCCCCCCTTGCAGGTCAGATGCTCACTCTGTCACCAGCTGATGCAGCAATACCTGCTGGAGCGCCATGAGGTAAGGGGGCCCTTTGCGGAAGGAAAGCCCTCCTCCAGTCCCTTCAGGGACCAGGCCCTCCCCTCGTCCTGGGATGACAGCCCCTGGACTCTGTGTGGCTGCGAGGTGCCAATACCCTCAGGGGCTGAGCTGTAGGGGCCAGAAAGGGAGCCAGCCCCGCCCCCTTGCACCCCAACACAGACCTGTGTGGGGGGGCGTTGTTGTTGCCTTGGTGTGTCTTCTCCCTACAGCACCGTGCTTCACTCCACCCATTGTGAGGCAGATCGCCCCCCCACCTCGGCTTTTGCCACTCCGTGCATGCACGCGAGAAGGAGCTGCAGCCGTTGCTGCCTCCCCCGCCCCCCCTCGGATGTGACGTCTGGAGGTGCCCATTTCAGCCCTCTGAGGACCATACATGTCCTGCGCAAAGCGGCCACAGAGGCCTGGGCAGGAGTTGCTCCTGATGGAATCGGGGCCCTCTGGGGGGGGGCGGAATCGTTCTTCCTGCTACTCCGTGACATTAACACCCCCGCCCGCCCGCCCGCCCGCCCCCGTGTGCAGGCTGAGGCGTGCCCCGAGCGCTCTGGCAAGTGCCCCTTCTGTGAGCTGGAGCTGCCCCACCAGAAGCTGGAAGCCCACCTGGATGCGTGTGGCAGCCGGACCACCTTGTGCTGGGACTGTGGCAAGTACGTCATGTACAAAGCCCTTGAGAGCCACACAGCCACGTGCCCGGCCAGCGGCGTGCTGCGGAAGGACCCTGGTGAGTTCGGCACCTGCAGCCCCCCTTGCCTGCCCCCCTCCGGGGCGGGACCCGGGTCTTCTGCCTCAGGCCCATGCCGAGAGGGAGGTGGCCGAGGGGCCCAGCGCCCGGCGTGTCCTGAGGCCCCCTGGAGGTGTCGCCCGGCCTCCCCCCCGGAGCGTAGAGGCCAGAGCAGCACAGCAGGAGGAGGGAGGCTTCAGGGGCACAGGTCACGCTCAGGGTGGCCCCGTGGGCCGGGTGCCTGTCCTGCTTCTCGCTCCCTCCAAGAGGCTGCATGGCTGGCCCTGGGCCATGTGGAAACGTGGCTTGCCGAAAGCCACCCAGTTTCTGGGAATCGGGAAACGCTCCAAATCTCTCCGGAGAGCTTAGAGGGGCGGCATGTATTCCCGGGGGAGGGGGGCTGCCCCTGGAGGGGAGGGGCGCTCTGGAAAGTTTCTGGCTCTGTTGCCCCCCTCCCAGCTGCTCACAGCTTTCCCCTCCCTCCTCAGAGCCCAAAGGCCATTTATGCCAGCAGTGCAGTAACTGGATTGCCGATGAACAGTACCTCCAGCACCTGGTAAGCATTTGGGGCCCCCTCCCCAATGCTGCCCTGCGTGGGAGGGGCCAAGCGCCACAGCTGCCGCCCTTCCGGGCAGAGGCACGGCACCCACAGCCTCTGCTGCCGCGAGCCGGGCGTGTCGGGGTGAGGGCGCAGGGCTGTCTGCGTGCAAAGCGGGTGCCCCCCCGGGGGCCTCTGGTCGTGGGGGTGTTAGGGGGAAGAACGATGTGGTCTTTTGCCCCCCCATCCCCTAGCTGGGAGGAGGAGGGGGGGACGTTTGCCCAGGAAACCCCACGCTCTCCACCGCTCTCCGCCGGCCTGGTGGCTTGCCACAGGCCACTTGCCACCTTTTGACAAGGGCCTCCTGCCCTTTCGCCCCTTCTTCTCCTCGGCAGAATGAATGCACCCCGCTCCCTCAGCTCCTGGGGGCTCTCAGCACCCGCTCCCCCACAGAGCCCGGCCCTCCTCCTGCTCCCCCAACTGTGGACACGGCAGCTGAGAAAGATGTCCGGCCCAAGAGGAAGGAGAGCGAGCTGCCTTCCGTGGCCAGGCCCACGCTGAAGCCCCCCCGGAGCAAGAAGGGGGGCAGCCGGCCGGCCTTCACCTCCACCTTGGCCTCGGTGGGGGGGGCCCAGGGCCTGGACGAGGCCCTCTATGACCAGCTGGTGAGCTGCTCCCACTGTGACATCCTGCTTCCCTGCCCCACGCTGCAGAAGCACGAGGTGAGCCAGGGGGCAGCTTTGGGGCAGGGATTGGAAGCTGCTGCTGGGATAGTCTTCAGCTGTGGGGGAGTTTTCTTTCTCCAGTGGGATTCACACCAGCCTCCCTGGCACAACCCCACCCACCCCCTACCCCTCCGCCCGGCTGTGCTCCTGAAGTGCTGAAGGAATCACCCTGTTCATATTTCCGCTCACCACGGTTGGCGTAAAAGCTTTTGGGGGGACAGCCGGGGCCCCCCGGTTCTTCCTTGTGGGACGGGGGATTTCTTTTCTATGCATTAAGGAAAACTGTTGCTTTTAACAACAACAAAAGCCATTGAAACCCTAAGAAATGAACAGCAGCACCGGCCGAGAGGCCCCGAGGCAGCCTTTTCCCCAACGTGCTGCTCATGCCGACTCTGATGGGAGTTGTAGCCCAGCGCCTCTGGAGGGCTCCAGGTTTGGGAGTGGGGGAGGGCAACCCTTGGCCTGCTACATGCAGTGGCTGTTGGGACACGCGTGGGACCCTATTTTCCTCCTTGTTGTTTCAGAAGAAATGCCGGCGGTTGGCTTCCCTGAAAAACCCACGGCGAAGTCCTCGTCTCCTGGGAAAAGAAGGTACACTTGCCTCTGCTTTGGACGGGCCACGACAGAGGAGAGCCCGTGGCACGCAGGAGCCACGCTGCGGAAGGCGTGGGAGGCCTTCCGTTCACGAGCACGGCTGGGGAACCTTCGGCCCTCCTGCTATCCCCAATCACCACCCATCCTGGTTGGGGCTGATGGGACTCAGAGGGCCACGTGTCCCCCACACCTGGCCACGGAGGGGTGGCTCTGTGGTGACCCCAGGAGGATGCGCCTCCCCAGTCCTCAGGTGCTGGAGATTCAGAGTGGGGCAGCCGCGTCTTGTCCCTGGCTGTAGTCGAAACTCTTGTGACGTCGGTTTATTTCATGTGCCCGTTTCCCACCCGTCAAGGCCACGTCCAGCAGTAAGAGACTCAGAGTAAAAGACTTGGTATAAGAGACAAAGAGCTCAGTCTGAGAAACATTCTTAGCGACAGCCGAGAATCTGAGAGGAGCCAAGAAACTGAAAGTGCACGCACGCGCGCGCGCACACACACACACACTTTAGGCTGGTGCATGGTGGATGGAGACACCCACACGCCCCCAGCGAGGCACATGGGGCAGAGGACCATTCTCCCGCGCCACCAGCCCTCCTGTGGAGGCTGCAGGCCCCAGGCCTCTGGTGCTAGGGAGGCAGCCGCAGGCTGGACGCTGCGCTGCCCCTCCACACAGGCAGGGGTCCGGGAGGAGGACCCCTTTCCCTCAGCAGGATGAGGAGAGACGGGCTCCTTTTGCTGCTGGGGATGGATGGAGGTGGCCCTTGGCCAAAGGCCTCGTGCAGAGCCCCCGCCCCGGCTGTGCCTCTTGCCCCCAACACGTTTGGAAACGGCCTTGCACCCACGCCAGGAGGACACGGTGGTGCTAACCACCACGGTCAAGGGGGGTGCGTGGGCCCACTGATCTGGAGCACCGGGCCTGAACAGGAGACCCAGAGCTCTCGGGGCGTGTGTGTGCTTGTGCCCCCCCCGCTTGTTCAAGGCACCTGGGAGGGGTGGGGGGCTCAGTTTCACAGCCCAAAGCCAAAGTTCTGACCAGGTAAGAGCAGGCCGCCCGGCCCCAGAGCTGACCCACCCACCCCGGTCTTGTCTTGTTTTGTCTTGCAGAGGAATCGCTGCAAAAAAACGCGGGAGAAGCCGGCTGGCAGTGACGTCCCCCCGCGACCGGGAGCATCCCTTTCGGCCCCACGCAGGCCCCAGTCTGCCTCACTGAGAATAAAAGAGCTACGATTCGCACCCAAGCCTGAGCACAAGCAGACCCCCTGGCATTTATGGCAAAGCCCCTTTGGGGTGGGAAAACTAGAGCTGAGACGTGTCCCTTCCCCGAGCCCCCGTCCCAATGCCAGGCCACCACGGGACGAGAGAGGGCAGGGGGCCCTTCCGGCATTTCGTGCTCCCAAGGAAGTAAAATGGGAGGTGGGGGAGGCTTTCCAGCCTTCAGGGACCGGCTGGGCATCTTCTGGAGGGAAGCAAAAGGGGGCGGTTGAACGGAGCCCACGTGAACCCCCACCCCCGTAGCTGAGCGGGGAGAGCTGCCTGTGCAGCATCTGTGTCCTTAAACCCAGTCCAAGGCTCGGGGGGGCACAGTGGGAAATGATGGGCTGGGGGGGGCCAGCTGTGGAGAGTAAAAAGCGCAGTTGGTTCGGACCCCCGCAGCCTTTAAGCAGTTCCCTGGCTCTGACGACGCTCAGGCAGAAGCCCTCGAGGCTTACGAATCCCAAGGCGTTCGGCCCTTCACAGAGAACGCTTCCCCTGGGCAAGGCGAGGGCTCCCGTTGCGGACTCCCTTGCCCCTTTGGGCCTTGCCTAGGCAGGGCCATTGGCACGAGGGTGCCAGGAGTCCGGGGGGATGGAACGAGCCCCCCCCCCGCCCCGCAGAGCGGCCAGTTCAAAGGGGCTCTGAACGGAGGAGGACTTGGGGACGCAGCCATGAGCAGCAGGATTGCAAATCCCAAGGGGGGAGGGGAGGGGAGGGGAGGGGAGGGGTGGGCACCCCCGCTTGGAAACACTTTGGCTTGAGTGGGAGGGGCAGTGGCTCAAGCCCCCCCCCCGGCCCCTCCAGCTCAGCCCCTTGAAATGGAGCACATCCCACCACAAGCCCCAGAGAAGGGCTTCCATCGGGCGTCCGCGTATCCCGCGAGGAACCATTTTGGCCATGGGGCTTCCATAACTTTATTGTCCTGCAGAAAGTGTAGGGCAGCCAGCAGGCTGCTGCCCCCGCCGGAGGCTCCGGGGCAGTCGGGCCCCTCTGCGAGGTCCCCGGCTGTGGGGTCCAAGTCGGTCGGGGTTGCTGCCGCCCGATGTCAGAAGTCGCAGATGGCGATGGACTCCCTCATCTGCATGCACAGCACCTCGTCGATGTAGAGGCTGTTGGACTTGACCTCGATCTCCTCCTCCAGGGAGAGCTGCCGGCGGAGCAGGCCCTTCAGCTCCGCTTGGGCCTGAGCCAGCGTCTCCTGCAGCCTGAGGGGATGCAGAGCAGGGCGGCTGGCAGTCCGGGGCCTCCATCCCAGGGGAAACGCCCTCCCTCCTCCCCCTCCTGGCTGGGCCCCCGCTCTTCCCGGGGAGCCTGGACTTGCCCACGGTTGCGTGGAACGGCTGCTGGGGGCCAGACGGGACACTCCGACTTCTGCACCACGAAAGCCCCTGAAAGGGTGAAGCGAATGCAGCCGGGCTTGCCTGAAGACGGGGCTGCTGTGCGTAGGAAGACGGTCCCAATCCCCCCACCCCGCTTGCCAGGATTGCCTGGTGCCCCATCCAGATCTCTTCACGTTCCCCTTCGCAGCCACCCATGAGGACTAGAGACTTGCTCTCAAAGAGAGAAATAGAGGCATCCGTTCAAGGCTCTGGCAGGTGGCAGTGTCTGACCTTGCCAGGGGTCACGGTGGTGTCCGTGCAACTAGCGCCAGCGGGGCCAAATCCATCCTGATCCACAGAAGAGCTGCCAGTCGCCCTGACGAGCCCCCGTGAAACAGCCCTCCCTTGACTACCTCCTGAAGGGTTTCTAGTCCCCAGGGAGGACTCGAGAGCGGGCAGCAGGGTCCCGTCGCTGCCTTGGGCTTGGACGTACCTCTGGATGTTGTGGCTGATTTCTCGCACCTCGCGCATGAGCCGACACTGCACCTGTTCCCGGCAGAGCTCCACATTGGGGCGGTGCGTCCGGGTCTCCAGGCGGGTCTGGGCCACCTTGGCCGGCCCCTCCTTGTCCAGGATGGATTTCCGCAGCGCCTCCATGTTCTTCTCCTGGGAGCTGATCTCCTCCATCACCTGCAGCCAAAGGCAGAAGCGTGCCGGTGAGAGGAGGGCACCGTGGGCAGCTCCGGCCATCGTCCCAAACCCAAGGGCTGCAGCCGGGCCCCTCGGCGTGCAATGCAGATGCGCGGCCATGGAGCCACGGCCCTTCCCAAGATTCCAGCCCTTGTGGTGCTGATTTTAACAGGAACGTGGAAGATGCGGCCGTGTACAGAGTCCAACCCTTGGCCCATTTAGGTCAGGACTGTCTACCCCAGAGGTGGGCAGCTCGTAGGCTGAAGCATCATCGGGGGGCAGGGGGCACACACCGGTTATCCCCTGCTTTGCGCTGACTGGTGCCACTGCAGCGTTTCAGACGGGTCTTTTCAGTGCTGCGTGGAGATGCTGCTGGGGGCTGAGCCCGGGGCTTATTACAGGCCCGACGGGGGCTCCACCGATGACCTGTGACCCCGCCCTCTGGGGAAAAGGGGGGGCTTGTTTTGGGATGGGCTTTTATGGCCAGGCTTCAAGGGCGTCCGATGTCAGCATTTCTTCAGCTTTTCCATGGGTTTTAAAGTTGTAAACCACCCAAAGCCTGGATGTGGTGATAGGTTGGAAGAGACCGGGGCACATGAGCAGCCCTCCCTCTCCCCGGCCCGGCCCAGCCCGGCCCTCCCTCTGACAGACAGACACACACACACACACACACGCATGCAGGGGGCGGGGGTTGCCCATCCGCCTTGACCTTGGCCAGGTGCGTTTCCAACTTGCTCTTGGCGTCCTTGGTCTCCTTCACCCTGTTCCGGAAGGCGACGTTGACGGTGTTGTTCTGCTTGTGCATGTCGCCGGCCGTCTGGGAGAGGATGCGGTCGATGAGGGCGCGGAGGGCCAGGGAGTTGTTCCGCTGCTTGTCGGCCTTCTCGACGTTCACGTTGGAGAAATCCACCCACTCTTCAGGACTCACCGAACTGTCACGGGGGCGAGAGGAAAGGGCAGGTGACTCCCGGCGGCAGTGGGCAGCAAGGAGGGTTCTCAGGGAGGCTGCCTGCAAAGGTGCAAATTCTAGGCTCACAGCCTAGAATTCCACAAAAGGCAGAGAAGGGTGGGAGGAGGAGGAAGTGGGGGCACGTGGACTGCGGCGAGAGGTGATCTGTCGTACCTCCCATGGGGATGAGGACTCGGGGGTTGTGCTGGGAGTCGAGGGAGTTGCAGCAAAGCTGAGAGGCTGCATCACGCCGGTGCCGCGGGAGGCCGTTCCAGCAGGCAAGGGGGCAGCAAAGGGAGGGGTGGGCGGGCTGTTTGAGGGAGACCCGCGACCCCTTCCCTCCTGCTGGCCTGGTCAGTCCTCTTCCCGTGCCAAGTAGGAGTGCTGGAGCCCCGCGTGCCTGTGGGCGTGAAACTGACAGCCCTTGTCCTGCTGTGCTGCTGCTGCTGCTGCTGCTGCTGCCCTGATGCACACACCCCCTCCCATCCCCCGGACTCACTTCTCTTCCACCTTCACAACGTTCTGGGCATATCTGATGTCGGGCGTGTTGTTGGTCAGGCTGGAGCAGTAGTCGTCAATGGTCAAGGCTGTGAATTTGTCCTTCAGGTCCTTCTCGAGGTTGTATTTGGCCGAGCGGTTGAGCCTGGAGGAGGAGAGCCAGACCGGGCTGTGAAATGCCACCGGCCGCAGAGCATCAAATGTGCCCCTTATCCCTGCCTAGAGGGGCTCGGGTGCCCTGAAAAAATGGCACATGAGCATGTGTGTGGGTGTGTTACTGCGCAAGCCACAAACTCCACAGAGCAGAGAACAGCTCTGCAAAATAGCTCCTCGCCCAGTTCAAAGCCTGTTAGGGTACAATCCTAGATCCATTTACCTGGGAGTAAGCTCCATTGAATTCAACAAGTCTTACTTCTGATTAGACAAGTATAGTATTGCACGCTTAGGAGAGCATCCAGAAAGGCCAAATGGGTTTGCCACTGTGCAAAACCAAGCAAGCGGGTCAGGAAGAGGCAGGGCGTGAATCGAGGCCTTGTAGGCCCACCTCTACCCAGAGGGCCATGCGAGCAGCGGAAGGGTGAGAGGCAGAGGGACTTCCAGCCACATCACCAAAGGTCCTTTTTAGCTAGAGAGGCCCAGGATCGAACCCCACACCTTTCACCTGCAAGGCAGGTGCGTTTCCATGGAACTCTGGCCTCAGGCCCTGGATTTCTGTGCTCATGGAGGGCTACTCCCACCTCGCCACCCTTCAGTCCCATGGATCACGGCTGGTGTTAACATCTCTCGGCTCCAGCTGTGGAAATGCGGCTGAGTTCTCAGTTGCGTAGACACCCGCACCCTTTCAGGCCCACCCTGCTGCCCACGCGCTCTCCAGACCCACCCACCCAACTTTGTTCCTGCCCCATGCCCTGCTTGGGCTCTCCCATACCTGATTTGCTCGTTGGCTTGCTCCAACGTGCGCTCAAGCAGAGCGACGACCCCCTGGAAAACCTCCACTTCCTTGATCAGCTCCTGGTCCACTTCGTCATGGACCAGGTCGATCCCAACCCGCCTCTCCCTGGAACGAAGGAAGGAGAAAGGGGAATGCATCTGGTTTTCCCTCTCGGATGCACCGGGATAGCACAAACGCGGATGCTTCCCCACTCCGGGGACAAGGCAAACCACGGGGTGCGTTACTTTCTGTCTATGAAGTCTCCTTGTTAGAGGTTGTGCGCGTGCGTTTTCTTTGGCGTGTGGTTGGAGCCAGAGTGCGTGGACTCCCAAGGCTTTTGGTACAGCTGCTTTAAGCAGCTCTTGTTATGACCTTTCCTCAGCCCACATGGTAGGGTGGGCTACCCACACTCGAGGCCTTCAAGAGGCAGCTGGACAGCCATCTGTCAAGTATGCTGTAGGGTGGATTCCTGCATTGAGCAGGGGGTTGGACTCGATGGCCTTCTAGGCCCCTTCCAATTCTACTATTCTATGATTCTATGACTCAGAAGGCGTGGTTTACAGTGCCAGGGTGCAGCCTTGGAATGCAAAGGGATCACGTTCCCTGAGATGAAGAAGAGAGTGTGCCTCAGAGGCATGTGCAAAGGGCCTTTCTCTCCCGAATGAGTCACCCTGATGAGACACCACACGGCAGCCCAGCCCAAGGGCTGAATTCTGGGTCTTCTTAGAGCTCTCCAGGCAGGACCTGGAAGCCCACGTCCCCCCACCTCCCAGTCCAGATCCTGGGGGGGGGGGGGGAAGGAAGAACCCCACCCCTTCTTTATCATCCCCACCGGTTCAGAAGGCACTGCTGGGCAATGAAGAGCGGCTCCCTGCAGCCTTCTAGAGCTTTCTCCAGCCGCGTCCTGAAGGCCAAAAGCACCTCGGTCTCCTTTGCAACCTGGTCAAGCTTCTCGTCCAGTTGCTCCTTCCAGAACTTGATCTCCTGGAGTCTCTGCTCTGCAAGGCGGGTTGAATGGTGGGTCAGTCCACGGGAGAGGAGCGGCCAGGCCGGCAGGGGCCTCAACATGGCTGGGAGAGGATGGTGCTCAGGGTGGACAAAAACCCCAGAGGCCGAGGGCAGCAGGCTGGGCTGGTGGCACACGCCACGGGCAAGCGGGCAAACGCAGAAGAGGAACGCACCGGCAGTTTCCCAGGGCAGATGCAAGGGGTGGGGGACCCATGCGAAGACCTTCCTCTCCCCCCTCCAGGGACCACAAAGCCTCCTCAGTAGCCAGCGAGACACGCGCATGCCTCCAGCCTCCCCGCGTGGCCTGCCTCTCGCACGCTCTGGGGAGCAGACACCTTTCTGCCGTTACAGGTTGTGCCCTGAGTCCGGCACTCTTTCTGGTTTTGTCTATGATTTTGTCCATTCGGCTTTCGTAATCCACGGGCTGATTTGAAGCTGAATCCGTGAATGAAAGGTCAGGGCTGCCATTCTAGAGGCTGAGGACCCCCCCCCCCCCCGCAGCCTGTTACGCAGCCGGAGGTCCCCCTCACCTATCCTCTTGTTGACGTCGCTCTGGGTCCTCTGGGTGGTCTTCTCGATTTCGTCCACCAGCCGCTGGCTCTCGTCCACCAGGCGCTCGGAGCGGGACCGCTGGGCCTCGGCGCCGCTGTACTGGGCCTTGTTCGCGATGTGCCATTCGGGGGGCAGGAACTTGGGGGGCACCTGCAGCAGCTTGGCCATTGTAGTCGCTCTGGGGAGGCGAAGGGAGCCGGAGGGCATGAGGGGGCAGCCCCAGGCCGGGCAAGGATGAGGAGGCACCTGCACTCCACTCCTTCACTGGGGCTCTGCAGACCTCCTCCTTGCTCCCAGTCTTCCTCCCACTGCCTGGGGGGTGGGGCAGGCCTTGCACAGGCCACGGCCTTTGTGGTCTTCCTGCCTAGACGGGACGGGGAGCTGGAAGTGGTGCCAAGGAGCACCCCCGCCCCCCACGCATTGGCACAAGGAATGGCAGGTCTAGGCAAGCCCCCCCCCCCCCCGCCCGCCCGCCCTGTATCCACCGGGGAGGCTGCCGCAGCCCTCAGGCCAGAAATCGAGCATCCCAGCTGGGCTCCAGGTGCACTTGGGATGCGCTCAGAGGCACCCTTTTCCTTTGCCCTCGCAGTGTCTACACCCCCCACCAGGGGAGGGATGGGAGCTGTTCTAAAGCCTGCCTGGAGGAAGGAGAAGTTGTTGCAATATTATTTATTTATTTATTTATTTAATTAATTAATTGCCAATGGCGCCCACCTCTTTGCAGCGGCTCCAGGTCCGGTGCGGGAAAGCAGCAGCTGACGAGCAACAAACCCGTCGCCATGGGGACGCAGTGTCGTGGCAACGGGGGGGCGGGGGCTGAGCTCTAGAATGCGGCCCTGATTGGCTGCCGCCCCGAACTCGAATTAGGAGGATGGAGGGATGAATGGGTGCGCGGGAGGGAAGGGACTTTAATGCGCCCCCCCCCCCCCCGCGCAGCCCATTGGGGGCTTTGGACCACAATTCTCTCGCCTGGACGGGTGCGCTTGATGGGCGGAAGGCAATCTGCCCGCCCTGCGAGGTTGGCCAACTCCCACCCCTGGACCTCTTCCTGGGCCGGAGCCCCCAAACCCGCTCCCACAAACATTGAAAAGCCTGATCTATAGACGTGCAGCTTATGCCCCGAGGCCTCTGCCTTACCTGGGGAGGTCTCTGCCTTGCCTGGGCCCACCTCTGCAGCCCCCCCTCCCCACGCCTTTGATGTAGCAGCCGCTGGCTGTGCCTTGGTCCCACACCCGTCCCTGGAACGCCTCCCACCCGCCGACCCACCCCTGCCCAATCCTCACAGTGGCATACGTGGTTCCCTTCCCTGCCTGCCCAGCCCACGTTATGCGAACCACCACCCTGCGAGGTAGGCTTGGCTGTGAGCCTGTGGCAGAGTGGGGGTTTGAAACCAGGTCTTCACAGCCCAACACTGTAGCCATTACACCGGTTCTCTGCAGGCCTCTTGTGGTCTGCGTGTGCGTGCATGCATTGTCCTCCCCTGCACTTCTGGTTTGCTTCTTAGCCGCAAAAAGTATTTTCCACTGCCGGATCTTCCCCTGCGCAGGTTCTGTTCTACAAGGGAAGGGTCTCTGCCCTGAGCCGGTAACAAAGAAGTGTGAAACTTCTCAACAAGGCATGTTGGTGACCTTGGGGCAGGCGGGGTCTTCACCTGGAGCATTTGGGATGCTTTGGCCTCTGGCCACGACCAGCTGCTTCCCCCCCCCCGCAACCCCTGAAAGTGTCCTGTGGAAGCCGTGTCTGGTCAGGAGGCCAAGTGGCTGGGTTCTGGACCTTTGGCGCTGCGTGTACTACTGGGTCTCACTTCTCACCTCCTCCTCCTCAGGGTGGTGCTGAGCCCTGGGAACAGGGCAGCTCTGCACGGCTGTATATTTGGGGCAACACGCAAGCGTGGCTCCACATGCAGCCACGCCCGCGTTGCCTTTGCTGGAAATGTGGCTTCCTTGAACCTCTTTAGGGTCAGTGTTTGCTAAGTCAGCCCAAACCTCTGTAGAGTTAACAAAAGCTAGCAAACCTGCCCGCAAATCATCAACATGGACGACTGCTCACAAACGCAGGGTGGACACCACATCGTCCCTCCCCTTCGTGGTTGCTGCTTTCGTAAAGGGGTGTGTGTCCTACGGTGAGGCTGTAGGAGCCGCCTTCAGAACTGCCGGGATTTGGGGGTGGCTGCTTCGAAGTGCCTGCTCTGACAGGGGCTCTTGGGGCAAAACCTTTCGGGGCAGATTTCAGTGGTGTCCTTGTCTTCACCAGGGCAAACCTTACTGCACACACACCTTTCAGGAAAGCTCAGCTGATGTTTGTGGCTTTCAAAGCCTGTCCCTGGCTCAGCTGCAGCTACCGTCTTCTTTAAATGTTGACTCACGGTTTAACAGGCTCTTACGTTTTGTTTTTAACAATAAAAGATGTAAGGTTGAAACTCAGAGAGCTGCCTTCAATGTATTTGATGAGAAATGGCCTTCTGTACAGAACCAATCACTGTTTATACATGTATCTATTATCACTGAGGAAGCCCAGATCCAGAAGGCCAGGGTGGGCTGGGCTGCACAACGACGAGCAAGTAGGAGCCCAGATGCTTGGAGAAGAGGCGTCTGGGTGGCACAGGCTCTCTCCCCCCCCCCCCCAGCATCTGCGCACTGGGGAGAGTCACATAGCAGGTCCCGTTTCCTTGGGTTGGCGCAGCGGCGGGGTCTCACAGAGGTTCTCAGCGCTGTTTTCACCCAGCAGCACTCCGTGAAGATGTTCCTGGGAACCACTGCAAGGGGTGACTTCCTCCACCCCAAAAGCCCGAGGATGGAAGTGGGATGTGGGTTGGAGCACCGGAGAGGGATGGGTGCGGGGCCTCCTCCTCCCCAGCCAGCTATGGAATATTTGAAATCTGTGCTCATAATTCTGAGCATGGCCAGAGCGCCTTTCCTCCACCATGAAGCACAGCCCTCCACCACAGCTGTGATTTAAGAGCAGTGCCCCACTGCGTCCCCTCTTCTTGGGCTCAGCGGGGGTCCTGAAACAGCCCCCTCCCTTCCTTTGTTCTGATGTTCTTTCCTGGAGACACACATATGGGGGGGGGGGGGTTGGCCAGCCCCATCTCGGAGTGGCTGAAGGCCCCTGGGCACATGCTCACATGCCCACACCAGCTTGCTTCCTGGTGCCGAGATCAGCCCAGTGGACCTCTGTGCAACGAAAGAAAAGAAGGGGAAACCTCAAGCAGAGGGGGTGGGGCTGAGCTGAATTTCCAAGGGGTGGAAATCCTCCTTCCTTCCCACAAAATAAGTTATCCACATGTAAGTGCCTTGGCTTCATTTGCATAATATATGCAGGGTGCAGAATTTGGGGTCTCCTTTCTTTTTGAACTCAGGCAGCCCTGCCTAGGAGGGGGCATGTGGTTGGCTCAGCGTCCTCTGCCCGGGGCGGGGGGGGGGGGAAGAGCTCCTGCTGCAAAGCCAGGTGGAGGGAGCTGCGGAGTCCTGCCTTCTCTTGGGCCTGGGGCCTCCAGCCCAGCCTTAGGCGAGTCTAGAGTGGGATGGCGCACGCATGCCCCAGCAGTGAGCTCCAAGGGGTGGAACTGAGACCTGTGGGGGGGGGGGGCGGGAAGGCCAGGGCCGGCGGGGCTGCGTCCCATGAACCACGGTTTCTCCACCTGGTTTCGCAGCTCCAGGTCCCCTCGGGGGTCCGAGCTGCCGTGTGCGTTTCTGCCCTCTGCTGGGGCAGGAGCGGCTCCAGCACTGCACCGTTTGGCCCTGCACCCACCAGCACCCAAGGCAGCCCTCAGCTATTCCCAGAATTTGCCCGGGGCAGCAGCTCTGGGTTGACGTGAGCCAGGTGGGTGCCAGAGCGCGGGTGTTGGCGACCAACCTCACCCGAAGGAAATGGGGCATCTCATCAGTGTGTGTGTGTGTGTGTGTGTGTGTGTGTGTGTGTGTGTGATTACTAACTAGCTTGGGGGGGGGGGCACACGCTGTGGATATGGAGCAGATGGAGACCGCTTGAGTTCTCTAATGACCGGGGGGGGGGGGAGCGGCCCTCTTGGACCGCTTGGCCAACTGAGCTTCCACGATGCTAGCGAAGGGCGATCTCCCCAGAAGCGCCTTCTGTAGCCACGGCTGCCAGGGAGGACCAGGAGGGGGAGGGGCTGGCCTCTCCCCATCTCCCCCCCCTGCGGGGCCTGGGGTCCAAGGAGCCCGGGGGCCACAACCGCCCGCCTCCGTCTCTTTCCTCCGCCTTGGTGCGTGGCACCACCACCGTCCGGCTTCCCGGGTCTCAGCGGTCGCTGCAGCCGCCCGTGCCGCCCGTGCCTGAGCAGCAGCAAGCGTAGCACGAAAGCAGCCGTGGGCACGGCGGCGCGTTCCTCGTGGGGCCAGGTGGTCGTTGGCCGCAGCCTCATTCGAAGCGCCGTAGGTGGGTGTAGAGCGACTGCACATAGGTGAAGACGCACATGGGGTCCGGCTTCCGCCCCATCAGCAGCATGTCTTCCACCTCAATCAGGCGGTCACAGCTGGCCATTTTCCTGCCGGAAGAGGCGAGGTGGGCCTGATTCAGGAGTGCAGGGAAACCGGGAGGGTTCAGGGGCTCTCCACCTGCCACCCCCAACTATCTCACGGTGCTTCCCCTCAGGCTGGGTTCCCCCGTTCCTCCTCCCCTCCCCACAATCCAGTCAGGTACAGTGTAGAAGTGTTGCTCTCTCCGCTGAAAAGCTTGCAGGGCCTTTTCCGCACAGCCCCCAAGTTTCAGTATGCCCCAGAGATGGGGGGCTCCCTCCCCTCCCTCCCTCCCTCCCTCAGCCGCCCCCAGGGCCCGTGCTCGCTGCCTGCCCCACTTACTCGGCCATAGTGAAGGCCAGCTCAAAGTTCTCCTTGCGCTTGGCAGGGTCCAGCGTGTGGTAGTCGAAGGCTTCCGGGAAGAAGGAGTGGACCAGGGCGCAGAAGCCCATGCCGTCACTCCAGCTGGAGGAGAAGTTCTGCAGGTCGATGTGCTGGGGGTGGGGAGAGGGGAGAATGAGCACTCCCGCGTGGCAGCCCTGACCGGGGGTGGGAGGGAGAATTGGGGCCAGGCTGTGGGGGCATCAGAGCAAAGCAAGGGGGAAGGAGGGCTGCAGCAGCCCCCTACCTTGTAGCCAATGGTTTTGGAGCGGCACCATTCCAGCAGGATTTGCTTGATGCTGCTGGCACTGGCGACGCCAAAGCTCTGCGACCTCTTCAGCTTGGCCCGGCCCTGGCCGCTGCCTCTGCACCAAGGAGCAGCGTGGGGAGAGACAGGAGGGTGAGGATCCGTCGCCTCTACCTGCGGCGCTGCCACAGCAGAGCCAGGCCTGAACCGCCCCCGCCCCCCTGCCCAGAGAGGCTCTACGACAGCAGGAGAGACGGTGGAATGTGCAAGAAGCGCCCCAAAGCCTTCTCCCCAAGGGGGGGGGGCGGGAGGGCACAAGGTCTGACCCTCCTCCGCGCACGTGCCTTCCGTGTGTCCACAGACTGGGCTCCCGAACGTGGCAGAGGCAGCTGCAGCAGTAATTCAAGGAGGCCGCGCCTCTCGTGGGTCTTACAGCAGAAAGGGCGGGAGGGGGAGTGCTGGACGGTTCCCGACATGCACGTCCTTCAGGGCTTAAGGAAAGCGGTCTCGCGGGAGAGGGGACGGGGTCCCCACCCTCTTTCAAGGAAGGTCAAGAAGAGAGCTCGGGGGGAGGCAGTTGTACAGTGGAAATAGGTCCAGGTGGGGAGGGGGACCTGTCAGTCTGGAAGCTGGTTCTACTCCAGAGGGAGGCAGTCTGGTGTGCTCCAGATGTTTTGGATACCAAGTCCCATATTCCCCTGCCATTGGTCATGCTGGCTGGGAGCTGGAGTCCAGAACATCTAGAGGGCACCAGGTTGCTCACGCCTGGGGTGGGCAGAGGGAAGAAACATTCCTGCTGCCCTTGAGCTCCTGGGAGGGAGGGAAGGAAGGGTCCAGACTACACACAGCCCCCCCCCCAGCTCCAGGTCTCTGGGCCCCTCTGCCCCCTCCCCAGCCCCAGGCTCTCTTCGCACACCTGCCTTCCCTTTGACAGGAAGGAGAGCAACGTGCGCCATGCAGCCGCCTGCCACAAGCAGGCAGCTCTCGGGCTCCCTGTGCCCCCCCCCAACCTTCTTCCTCCGCCACTGCACACAGCTCCCCCCCCCCAGCAAAAACTTTGCACTGCATGAACCCTGCTGTACCCATGAGAGAACAGGGGAGGCCTCTCTTGCAGTGGCTGCTGGGCTTTTTGGCGCCCGCTGGGCTCAGGCCGCGCCCCAAGGGGAGGCCTCTCTGTGTGCCCAGCCCAGGCCCCCAGGCCCGGTGATCTGAGGTGGGAGGCTTGTAACTGCCGGGCGGCAGAGCACCTGTGCAGCTCTGGGATTTCCAGAGCATCTGCGCTGGACGGCAGGACGGCGGGCAGCTGTGCTGCATGGGGAAGGGCCTCCCACCCCCCACCCCCCTGGTGACGGAGAGCCCCTGCCAGGCCGTAGAGGTGGTCCTGGGCTAGTGGGCTGGAGGTGGCGGCTGCCACCTTCCGGTCCCCATGCCTGCCCGACCCTGCCCCCTGCAGCCGGGCCAGGCCGGTGGGAGCCACCTACTTGCCGGTGTCCTGCTCAAACTTCTCAAAGAGGGCTTTCCTGGCCTGCGTGCCCGAGGTGCGTGGCAGCGTCTGTGATCGCACCAGCTCCCTCCGCTTCTCCACTTGCCGGTGGGCCGTTGCAGGCGGGGACATGGGAGCCACGTCCCGCTGGCTGGTGCTGTCAAACAAGGAGGAAGGACAGGACAAGTCCCTGAGAAGAGAAGTATTGGAGCCTGGGGCCAGAGGGAACTCCCAATGCAGCGCGTCACCCCGCGATCCGCCACTCTCGGGCAGGAGTGGCCAGTCGGCGGCACGCTGGATGCTTTGGCCTGCAATTCTCTGGCTAGGGCAGATGAGAGCTGAAGGCCCCAACAACTGGCGGACCCAGAGTCCCCCCCCCAAGTGCTCCAAGGGCATCTCTGTGATGTCCAGGACACGGAGACGGACACTGCCCAGAGCTGCCACCGGGGCTCACCTTTCGCTAGCGTGGGCCCCGTAGCTCACGGCCGACACGGACTTGGTCACTGAAGAGAATTTCTCTAGAAAACGAAACACGGATGTCAGCAGCCTTCCCCGGTGCTGCCTCCTGCTGCTGCTGCTGCTGTGCTTGGAGGGGGGGTGCTGCCCCACTCCGAAATGGAGGATGGGGCCGTGGGGGATTTCCAGTGCCGCTGGTGCTGGGGAAGTTTCCCCAAATGAGGCGCGAAAGGAGTTCTTTACTACATAAACGCAAAACAGCCTTTCGTGGTTTTCTTGTTACTGTTTTATTCCTGGATATCTGATGCACTGAGAACTCCGCGACCAGCGCAGTCCCTGACAGCTGTTGAGCCACGGAAGTGGAACGGAAGCTTCTCTTGGGGAAATGGCCACGGGGCAAATGTCAGGAAGAGCCCGGAAGCTGGGCCAGGCCAAAGGCCCCCCTCTAGCTCCACACCCCGTTTCTCACCGTGGGCAGTTGGGGCCACTGGAAGCCCACGAGCAGGACAGGAAAGCAACAGCCCCCGCCCCCATGGCCGCCCTGCAATAACTGGTGTTCGGAGCTAGACTCTCTCTGCCTGTGGAGGCTCCATTGAGCTAACAGCCACGGCTACTTCTCCCCGCTTCCCCAAATACGTTCGCTTCCTTCTTCAAGCCCCCTAAGCGAAGGCCTCCACCACTCCACCCTGATGCAGGACCTGGCCTTTGCCGGAATCGCCATCCTTCTGCTATACAACTCCCGTCCCCGGGGAGTGGACAGAGAGGATTCCGGGAATTCCTGGCAGCCCATTTGGCTGATCGGCTCCTCCAACTTGGGCCACAAGTTCAACTCTGTGACAGGAAACTATTTTCCAAAGGCGAAGGAGGCACATGCAAAGATGCCTTCGGACCTGAGGTGACGGAGGCGCTTGCCGTCCTGGTGGAACTTGCACTCCAGTTCTTCACAGCGCTCGGAGGGGACATGGCGGCACCTTTCATAAAAAGGAGGAGGAGGAGGAGGAGGAGGAGGAGGAGGAGAAGGAGAAGGAGGAGAAAGGAGAAAGGAGGAGAAGAAGAAGAAGAAGAAGAAGAAGAAGAAGAAGAAGAAGAAGAAGAAGAAGAAGAAGAAGAAGAAGAAGAAGAAGACTGTGTGATTCAGCTATAAAGAGAGACAAAGAGCCTTGGAAGGATGCTGGATCAGACCAATGGGGGCTGGGCTGGGGTCTCCAGGGGGCAATCCCACCCACCCCCAGGGGCTGCACTGACAAATCTGGGTGGCGGTGGGAAAACACTCATCAGTTTGCCACCAAATTTAGATGGCAAATGGTGGCAGTGGCCTTCAAGGGCCAAACTTAGCTTTGAAACAAGGAGCTCAGCCTTGCTAGAGCACTGTTTCGATTTGTGGCCTAAAGTTAGTGGTTCTGCTGCTGCCGCTGCCATCACAGCAAATCTGGGGGCGATGGTGCTGCATGCAAAGGTGCCCTGGGTCACGTGTTGCCCCCCTGATCTAGTCCCACATCCTGCTGCCCAGAGCGGCCAGCAGCCCCCATCTCTGCTCCCAGTTGCGGAAGGGAGGGATATCCATGAGGAAGACAAGACAATCCCTGCTGGAATGGAGGGAGGGAGAAGCCCAGACAAGTACAAGCTGCCCCAGGCAGGCCTCAGCGGCGGCTGCAGCTCCCTCCCCAAGACCCAACAGCTCCATTCAGCTGGAAATGGCCCCCTCTGGAGACCTCGACACAATGGGGGTGGGGGGGGAAGCGACCCTCTCCAGCACGGGAATGTGGCTCTTGGAGGAGAGATGGAGGGGGCCAGCCCTGGCACGCAGCAAGGGCTGCCCCCACAAATGTGTTTGCACAGGTGTAGCTCCATGGCCACCTGGAACACCCGACCCCCTCCCTGGCCCCATAACTCCAAACCAAATGCATGTTGAAAGGGTCCCCTGTGCAAACGCTGCTTTGGACGAGCCCCACCCCCACCCCCACCCCCCCAACTGGGGATGGGACTTGGCCAACAACCAGCGGGCCTCCAATTCATCCACGGAGGGGCGGGGGGATTTGGGGGCCCAGAATGGCCAAAGGAAGGAGGCTTGTCCCGGGTCGCTTGCTTCCGCTGACCTGCTTGGCTTGGCGTTTTTGACGGTGCCTCCTCGCTGCGGCTTTTGCTCTGTGCCCCCCCGGGGGAACTCGGCGCCATTGGGGAGCCCACCGTCTCCCCTGAAAAGGTCTCCGATAGCCTGGTGACGGCAGTGACCGGAAGGTGTGGCATCCGCACGGACACCGCCGGAGCGTGTTCCTCGAGGGGGGGATTCGACAGCTGAAGAGAAGCGGAGGAGGGGGAGGCCGTTTCCTGAGTGAGCCTGGCCAGGCCTGGGGGAGAAAAGCAAAGCCAGGCTGCAAGAGAGGCAAACGCCAGGCGAGCACTCCACGTGGGCAGCGAGAGGAGGAGGAGGGGCAGAGAGGCATTAAAACGGGCCCCGTGCAGCTTGATGCAAGCAAGAGGTGAGGGGGTTCACGCTGGGGCGAGACACCCCTCCCCTCTTTGAAAGCGCACTGCGGGTGGACTTTCAGTCTTTCATTTCTCAGGCTGCTGTCCTTGGTGTGAGCCTGCTGTTGCCGCGAATGTGGAATTGCCCCAAGCGAGGGATGGGAGCGGCCGAGACTCTGATTCCTCTGCGCTTGGCAGTTGTGAGCTCAGATCCATCCCCAGGTCAGAGGAAGCAGGTGGTGCTCAGGGTCAAAACAAGGCCTGGTGTGGAGCCGGTGGGCACAGGCTGACCGGCAGGGTTTCCACCTCCATCCAGCAATTGCAACTGCTGTGTGTTGTTGCACCTGGACACCTTTTCAATAACTTTTCTTTTCTTAAAACCTTTATCCCACCTTTTAGCCAAAGGGGGGGGCATGGGAGCTCCCAATCATATATCATACAATCCTGAAAAGTACTAAAAGTGAAACACCATTTTAATTTGGAGTACAACAAGAACCTTTCTACATCAGGCTTTTATTGTGCGCTCGTTGTGCGCCCACGATTGTTCACTCACGGTAGTTTGCGGCTCCTTTACCTACTATCCTGCTCTTAGCAAGTTTTGAGGAATGTCTGCTATTATTTAGAAAACGCTCTATAATGCCCCATGAAATCGCGCCATTCTGCTATACCACAGTTGCCATCTAAAGGCTATATAATGAAACATATAGAAAAACCCTGGTAGGGGGGAAGCACATGTAAAGGAGCAGATCTTAATCCCGCAAACCATCTGGAGTCAGAAGCCCCAGTAAAGGAGCAGGATAAACAGCCTCGTGTGTAGAAAAGCCCTAACGTCTCATGGAACGTTTGCAAGCAGCCTTGATTTTCACTTACAGGTTAATCTATATCTATATCTATATATCAGTAATCAATAGGACGATTTAAGAAAAGGACCTTTGCACCAGCTTTTGGGATGGGGAGCAAGAGCCACATCCCCCCCACTCCCACCCCCGGCAGGAACCACACAATTCTCCAGGGTCCAGAGAGCCCCCCCCCCCCCACGGGCTGCCTTACGGCTCACAAACAGGCCAAATGGGAGGCTGAGGGGAGCCCTCTGGTCTCACCTGGGACCCTGCCCCTCCCTCCCTCCCTCCCTCACCTCCTGATGGGAGCTGGTGCCCGTTCTCCATCACAGCTGAATCAGGGGCTCTTCTGCTTTCAGGGCCACTCTGATCCTCAAAGTCCACGCTCTGCCAAAGCAAGAAGACAGAGGGGGCTGTTACAAGCAGCAGCAACTGCAGGGAGCCAGACGTCAGGCCGCAAAGCCCCGGAGAGAGTGTCGTGTCCCCTCCCCCAGGTCTGGGTCCCCTGGCTTTCGGGGAGATGCCCCCCTAAAGGGAGGGGAGGGCCGGGCATCCCCTGGGCAGTTTGGGAGGGAAATATGTCACCCCACTTTCGTGAGGGCCGGAGGTGGGGGCTTAAACTCAGGGCTGCTGGAAGGAGGGCGATCCCCCAGGCCTTGCACAGCGTTGCAGGGTTGACATACAACTCTGGTGGCGGTGGCGGTGGTGGTGGTGGTTAAAAAAAGAAAAGGGTCCGGAAGGCTGTGGAAATGACGGAGCCCAGATTCCCGAAAGGAAGCTTTCCGGAGCAGCCTTTTCAAGGCAGAGCGGCCGCCGAGGCTCTAGCTCTCTTCTCGGGGTGGGTGGGGGGCACCTCACAGTTTCTCCGTTGAAAGCTTCAGGGGAAACGTATCCAAGGAGGGGGGGTGTTTCTGGAAATACTCCCAGGCGTTTCCTCCGCCTGACAGAAACAGAAAGCAGGCCTGTCCGCACAGGCAGACTGAGGATGGCTGGGCTCCAGGGAGGGTCTCACACTCAAGAGCAGTCATCTGGGGATGATGGAGCATGGTGGCCTGGCCTGGATAGGAGGTGGGAGCTGCTCAGGACCTGACTTGATCTGACCTGTCTTTGCCCCTTGCATTTCTCTGGCCCTATTGCCAAGTGCTTCCGGGAGGGGGGGCTCAAAGCAGGACCCCCTGGGAGCCAAGCACTCATTCCCAGCAGCCAGCAGCGTGTGGCTGTCACCGCCTCTGGCCAGAGGACAGACCTCCCTGGCTGGAATGCTCAGAGCCCAGGGGTCCCCCAGAGGATGCCGTCAGAAAGCGGCCGCCGAGGAGGGCTAGGCAGCCTTCGGGCCAATCCAGCAGGACTCTGGCTCGGTCCTCAGGGGCTGGGGCTGAATCCTGACTCTGTGGCAGTCAGTTTCCCAGGCTAAGCATAGGCAACCGGCACCCAGTGCTAAGCACCCACTTCCAGTGACGAGGGCGTGTGGCCAGAGGGTGCTTTGCTTGCACCGGGGAGTTGGTGCGTGTCCCTCCCCGGCCTGCAGCACAGGGATCCCAGAGGGCCTGGCTGTCCTGGCTCGCGCTGTCCCAGATCCGGGGGGGGGGGGGGGGCGGGGGGAGGAATCCCAGCCTCTCCTTGGAAGGTGCTGCTCCAGGGCGGCAGGGTCATCATGTCCCAAGCAGGCCCTCATTTTCTATTTTGGGCTTTGGTGAGCCAAGGGGCTCTTAAAGGCCCAGCGTCCACATCTCTGGCCAGTTCCCACACAGCCAGCCACTCGCTCCTTGAGCTGTGGGCTGGGCCCCAATCCTCCCTGCCTTGAGAACTTGGCTTCTGCTTCCCCAGGGGCTCACCAGAAAGACGCAGCTCCAGAACCTGTTTCTGGGCTCTGCCCCAAAGCACTTAAGAAACACAAGGGAGAAGCAAGCCTCTGAGCAGGTACAGAGTGCCTTTGCCGTCCCACAGTCTTCCAGCTCAAGCCCCAGGATCTCCCCCTTGGCTGTGAGAGGATCTGGGGCAAAGAGACCACGCAGAGGCTGTGTCCTGAGCCCGAGAGGTGAGGGGGGCTGGAGCAAGCCACCCCGTGGCTCTAATTTCCTATTTTGAAAAGTTTCCGGGGCTCACGCCAGCAAGGGAATCCCCTGCTCCAGTCAGACAGTGGTTATGGGTGAGCGGAAGGCACTCTGGACATGCTCACTGGTACTCTCTCCTGCCTGACCCTTCTTTGGCATGGGAAGCAGATGCGGGCAGCAAGGGGGGGCACCTGTCCCCCCACCCTGCGCAGGGCTGGAGGAATGCCCCCCCTCTTGCCATGTGGAAAGTCTGATCCTGCGGAGCTCCGTCTGAAGCCGACCGGCCCGGCTAGCCTAGCCTTCCCTCAGAACCGCCTCCCGGGCTGGGGGAGGGGGAAGCCCCCCCCCGTTGCTGCCCTGGGCCCTGCTCCAACGAGCGCTCCGCCCCAAGGCCCCATCCTGCCTGCCCAGCGAGCCCGGCTTCCGCGGCCAGAAGCCAGAAAAAGCCCCCGCGGGAGCTCGGACGGCGCCCCGAGGTAGGAGCCCCCCTGCGGGCCGGGGTCGCTCGCTCGCTCGGCCCTCCGCCCTGTTCGAATTGGAGGCGGTGCGCGCTCGGGTGGGGCGTCCTTCTCGGGGTTAGGGGGGCACTGCGGGGCGGCCGGAGAGCGCGCCGGCGGCTGCAGACGAGAGCCCCTGGGCACGCCGGCCCCGGCCCCCTCCTCCTCCTCCTCCTCCGACGGCGGCGGCGGCGCTTACCTGGCTCCTGCCCGCCAGGGAGAGCCGCGCGTGGCTGGCGAAGCGGGCGCCGCTGCTGCTGCCGCCGCTGCTGCTGCCGTCGGCGGCGGCCGGGGGCGCGTCGGGCTCGGGCAGCCCCGCCGCCCGGCCCAGGCTCTCCACCTGCTGGCCCAGGCGCGCCACCTGCGCCCGCAAGCGCTGGTTGTCCTGCTGCAGCTCGGCCACGGTGTGCGCCAGCGGGCTGGCCAGACGCAGCACCTCGGCCACCTGCCGGTCCACGCCGCTCTTGAAGGCCTGGATGTCCACGTGGATCTCGTGCACGGCGCCGCGGAGCGTCTCCTCGTAGCGCCCCAGCGCCTCGCACACCGTCTGCGCGTCCTGGCTGTTCAGGTCGGCCGGATCGCCCGTGGCCGCGCGGGCCGCGCTCACCTCCATGGCCGCGCCGCGGCGGCTGCTCCCCGCTCACGTCCAGCGAGCGCTCCGGCCCTGGCCGCGCCTCTCCGGCGCCCGAGCCGGACCTCGCTTCTTATACGCGCCGGGGGCGGGGAGGGAGGGAGGGAGGGGGCGCGGCAGGAGGTCTCCGGCAGGAGAGCGGCGGCGCGGCTGGGAGGGGGCTGCCGGCCGCGATCTCCCCGGCGCTGCAGACCGCCCCTTCGGGGGAGGAGCGGAGGGGGAGGCGGGAGGGAGAGCTGGAGCGCTGCTTGCTTGGGGGGCAGCATCGCGGGCAAAGCAAACATTCCTTCTCCCTCGGTGAAAGGAGGGAGGGAGGGACGGAGGGAGGGAGAGAGGGGCCTCCTGCGCCGGGACCCTGGCAGCCCGCCGCCGCCTGCGCAAAGGCGATGGCAACCCGCGAGCGGCTCGGCCGCTCCTAAGCCCAGCGATCGCGGGGCGGGGCTGGGAAGAGGTTTTCGAGATTGCCTCCTAGGCAAGGAGTGCAAGAAGATACGGATCTGTTGGAGATGGATCCGCTGTAATCTCGGCCAAGAAAGAGCAGCCCCGGAAGCGGGGAGCAACGCGACGAAGCACCTGAAATCGGGGGCGGGGTGGAATGCCAGAAGGCCCAGTTCCCCGCCCGTCACCACCTTCCCCTGGATTTGACTCACAAAGATCACCCGCCCCCCACCCCCGCTGGAAGGATGAGGACGGCACTTCTCGCCGCTTGGGCAGGGCAGGGCTGCTCGTGCACACGTTCGACCTTGCCAAGGCAAAACTCCGTAGCCCCTGGCGGATCCGGCCCGTTGCCATCCCAGCATTTGAGCTGCCTGATGGCACGCTTTAAGCCTGGCTGCCCATCTGTGGCCCTGCCGCCTCTCTGCTCCTGGGGTGGGGGGTGCGAAACTCTGACTTCAGCCCAAGTGGAACCGAGGTTTCTCTTGGAGTGGGGAGCTCTAGTCCACCCTTGTCTGCTGTGGTCAGAAATGGGGCCCCTGGAGCAGAGAGGAGGCAGGGCCGCAGCCGGGCTGGGGAGGCCGAGAAACGAGCCACTGGCAGGCAGCAGACTGTTCTGGAGAGGAGGTCAGCCCTGTTCTGGGAGGCCTTGAATGGAAGCCCAGCTGGCCCGGCTTTCCATTCAAATGATTAGAAACTGGAGTAGTGGCACTGGGAGAGAGCGCGCCTCTGACTGACTGGGTTAGGGGGTACTGTAAGCTACGAGAGGTTGTGAGCCTTCTCAGTGCCAGCATGGCTTACCCTGAAGTGCAAACCCGGCATGGGCGATCCAGGGTGGGTTTGTTTTTCAAGAACCCAGGGCTTGTTGGACAGGGTTTGTTGAGGATAGCTTGTTCTCAGGGTGGCTTGTCATCATAGAATCACAGAATAGTAGAGTTAGAAGGGGCCTATAAAGCCATCGGGTCCAACCCCCTGCAGGAATCCACCCTAAAGCATCCCTGACAAAGGGTTGTCCAGCTGCCTCTTGAAGGCCTCTAAGGCATTCTAGAGCAGAGGCCTTCTCTGCTGTGGCCCCCCCCCCGGCTGTGGAATGAGCTCCCCAAGGAGGTTCGCTTGGCACCTACGTTATATGCTTTTAGACGCCAGGTGAAGACCTTTTTATTCTCCTAGCATTTTAACAGTCTATACATAAATTTTAACTTGGTGTTTTAAATTTCTAATTTTGCATTGCTGCTGTTTTTATCTGGTTGAGCTTTTATATTGTATTTTATATTATGGTTTTATACTGTTGTTTTATACTTTGAATGTTTTTAATTTTTGTGAACTGCCCAGAGAGCTCCAGCTATTGGGTGGTATAGAAATGTAATAAATAAATAAATAAATAAATAAAAATAGTGTGGGAGAGCCCACAACCTCCCTAGGTAACTGGTTCCATTGTCGGACTACTCTTACAGTCAGGAAGTTTTTCCTCATGTCCAGCTGGAATCTGGCTTCCTGTAACTTGAGCCCGTTATTCCGTGTCCTGCACTCTGGGAGGATCGAGAAGAGATCCTGGCCCTCCTCTGTGTGACAACCTTTTAAGTATTTGAAGAGTGCTATCACGTCTGCCCTCCATCTTCCCTTCTCCAGGCTAAACATGCCCAGTTCTTTCAGTCTCTCTTCCTAGGGCTTTATTTCCAGACCCCTGATCATCCTGGTTGCCCTCCTCTGAACACGCTCCAGCATCTCTGAATGCGGCAGCCTGGCTTGTCCCAAGTGGCTACAGAGCAGCTGGGTAAGAGGGGCCAGAAAGCCCCCACTGCTCTTCACAATGGCATGAGTGCTGCCTCCGGCCTCCGGCCTCCCTCACCAGGAACTGCCCCTCCACCAATGCAGAAGCAGAACTTTGGAAGGATGGTCATGAAATTGCTGCATTTAAAGGGGTCCTGACTTCAAAAACCCGGCACCAACCCGGCAACCCCATTTCAAGATCTCCTCCATCACGGGGTGGGGGGTTGGGGTGGGGGGGCTTGCCTAGAAAACAAACTCCGTGACATTTAGCTGGCCTTGCCGTGAAATAAACAACTGGCATTTGATGCAGCCAAAGTTCAGGGGAATGGCTATTTAAATGTGATCACAGCTGCCCTTTGCATGAGGCGGTGGCCAGGCTAATGTAGGCCATTCTAGCTGAGGCTGTCTGAAGCGCAAGAGACCGTGAGACGAGAGCCCTTTTCCACATGCCCCGGAGGAGCGTAAACAACCGCCTCCGCCTCCACCCAGGCTGGCAGAGAGGATGGGGGCGTTGCAGCGCGTCCGAAGCACCCAGAGGTGCCGCCGTGGGTGCCATGAACAGAGAGGCTGTGGCCCACTCCGGGGGTCCTTCAGAAAACCCCGAATAGACCCTGCTTTTCAAGCCTTTTCAGAAGAGGAAGGAAGGAAGGAAGGAAGGAAGGAAGGAAGGAGAGCTGAAGAAGGCTGAGGAGGAGCTGCTGGCCAGGAACCAAACAGATCCACTCACCTCCTCTGTGAACCTGATCTGCCATCGTGCCAAACATGTTATGAGGCCTCGTAAACATTTTAGCACCATGCTGAGCACATCCCAGCCCCCATTTTCTGGAAAACAGCTCCAAAATGTTGCCCGTTTCACAAGCCCCCCTTTCCCTGGCAGAGGCCCGGCTGGGTATACCTTTCCTGTAGGAGAGCTGGCAAATCTTTTTTCTACTCTAGATGTCCAGCAGCCTCCTCCCGAGGAAACAGCCTCACCTTGTGTTTGGGGGGTGAGAAGCAGCCCTGGGGTGGAGGGGGTTCTCAAGGAGGGGTGGGTCGGGTTGCCCCACACTCTGCCTAGAGACTGAGATTTCACCCACACGCTCCAGGCATCTGGGGCATTGGCTGGCCTGGACACCCAGCATTGGTTTTAAAAGGCTAAGTTTCTATCCCTCATGGTCATAGGATAAAATAGGAAGGTGCCCAAGTCGCCCGCTTCTCACTTTCTGCCCCCCACCCCTGTTGCATGCCAAGTATAGCAGCGTGTGTGTGTGTGTGTGTGTGTGTGTGTGTGCATTCACCATGGCTGAGATTGGCTCTGGCGATGGGGCTTGATGGGGCTTCAAGGGTCCTGTCCACAGAGAGACCTGCCCCTCCCCCTCCCTCCCTCCCTCCCTCTCCTCTTCTGCCAGCTCTGCAGGATGACAGAGGCTGGGCCAGGTTTCCTTCCCAGCATGCCCAGCGCTGCTGCATCCTTCCAGGAGTCAATATTTACCAGGAGTTGCCATGTGCAACACAGAAAGGTCAGAGTTAGCCTGTCCTGCAAGCGGAGGAGGAGGAGGCACCCGACCACCCACCTGCCAAGCCCTGGGCAGCCTGGCCTCTGAAGAGACGCTCCGTGGCCAGTGGCCCGCTGGGCCGGGCACCTGCTTGCCTTTGGCTCAGCACCCTTCAGGGGCGATGCTAGAGGGGGCCATGGAGGGTGGGCGGCAAGCGCCCCCCAGCCAGGAGCCCCCCACTCCCCTTCCCCACCCCATTGCTGGACTCGTGTCCTTCCTCGAGGTCCGCTGTTGCCCCACCCCACCCCTGTTTCCTGGGGATTGGTGTCCCACAACATCCAGGGTGTGGCGCTTTGGGACGGTGATGTTCTGAAACGTGCAGCAGGTAGGGGGTGAAGGAGGAAAACAATGAGGTCACCCCCGCCGCACCCCTCCCCGGCTATGGCGCGCCATCTGGCCTCCACCCTTGGGAGCGCTGCCCTGTGCTGCTGGCACTTTTCGTGCTGCTGCCAGAGCCTGACGTAGCCCAGCCAAGAATGATGAGGAGCGCGGGGGGGGGGGGGGGCTGGGCTCCGTCTTGCTCCGGGCTCCAAGATAACCCTGGCAGGTGCTTAGAAAGTTCCCAGATGTGGGAAGGAGCCACGGAATGTGTTTTGTTTTGAGGAGGAGGAAACGAGGGAGGGAGGGACGGGCCTGGGCCCACCAGAGGCTGGTCTACACAGCAGTCTTTGTCCAGGGTGAGCAGTGAGGGGCGATGTTCCCTCCCCACACCAAGCAACGCCCCCTCCCAGGGAAGAGAAGGCCATCTCTGCACCCCACTCTCCCCAAACCCTACAATTCCTGGAAGCCGGGAATCCCACGCAGCCGTGGTGCAATGCAGTCTAAACCAGTGACGTTCCCTTCCTAGACAACTTTGTGCCTGGGCATCTTCCTGCGCGCCACCAAGCCCCATCCTGCACCAGCCGGGCCAGTTGGGCCATCCTGCCTCCCACCCACCCCTGGATCCAGCCTCAGCAGCCACTGGGTGGCTGATGTCGGCTCCCCTTTGCCTCCCCTGACCCCCTAAACCGGGGGAGGCAGGACGGTGCCCTCTGGATATTTTAGACTACAACTCCCATCAGCCCCAGGCAGCATGGCCAATGGTCAGGGACAATAGGCCATTCTCTGTCTGAATGCCATTGAGAGTGGGGGTGCTGCCGCCTGAGTGGGTGGGTGTGGGTGGGTGGGTTTCCAGCTGTGCCTCCCTCCCTCCCCCCCTTCCGCTGGCTACTCCTGTTTCTCCCTCCTTCTCCGCTCTTCCCCCCAGGAGGCTCAGCTCTCCGTCCACCACCCCTCTTTACAAGGTTTTTTGCATTGTTTGGTGATTCCTCAAGAGGAACCCAAATGTCCCGTTGCGTTGGAATGAGCAGATCTCCAGCTGGCACTAACTGGTGGAGGAAGCGCCCAGTCCTCTGGCCGTGGCTGCTGTGCCGGCTGGAGGCTCCCCCACCCCACCCCCAGGCCTGGAATGACAAGCGGGGGCCAGGCAGAGAAGCTACACCTTGCACTCACTTAGCTGGGACATTCCTGCCTCGAGAGCTCCTATTTTTAGCCTGCCGGTTGGCCGGGCAAGCAAAGGCCGCTGGAAAACCAACACATGCAGAATCCCCCCTGCCAACCCTGTTTCCAGCACCCTCCCCTTTCCAGCAAGGCACACAATGCCACCCCCCACAATTCATGCAACCCACAAGTTGTCACAAGATGCCCAGGCAGGGGCCTCTGGGAATGCTCATTGCCAAAAGGCCTCCGCCTCCTCCTCCTCCTCCTCCTCCTCTGTGGCCTCCTCTCTCTCTCCCTTTCTCTCTTGACACCTTCTGTTCTGCTCTTGCCTGTGCCGACTCCTTTGCACGTGAGGTTCACTGGATGAGCCCCGGGCTTCCCGTATCCTGTCCTGCCATTCAGTGTTGCATCTCCCTCCCTCCGCCGGCCTTCTAAGCTGAAATGCCCCCGTCCCTCCTTCCCCTGCTTTGGAAAGCAAAAGCCACTGAAAGCTGGTGAGAGGCAAACATGGGGCCATTGGGCAAGTGAGAGCCCATCAGTCTCAGAAGCAGCAGAAATGGTGGCGATGGAGGAGATGGAGGTCCACCCAAGAACAGCTGGTGCTTCCCTCATCTCCTGTGGAATTATCTGGAGTTATGCAACAAATGATTGGGCTCCATGACACCCCAAACCCTTTGGCATTGAGTTCCACAGGTTAACAGCCATCACTGCCTCTGCATTGTTCAATGTGTGCCATCAGTGCAAAATGGGGGCAAAATTGTGGTGGAGAGGGAGGAGGAGGGAGGGAGGGAGGGAGGGAGAGGGAGAGATTCCCTCTATGTCACTTGATGCAGCTGCCGGGGCCTGGCAGGGTCAGCGCTCCCAAAATATCAAGCCCAAGGGCCCCGATCCACAGCAGCCTCCAACTCTTTGATCTTTTTCAGACACCCAGAAAGGAGTAGCACAAACCAGCCTGTGTGTGTCTCAGCTGGGCCTGAGCGTACCAAGGCTCCATCCCTCCGTCTGTCCTCCCAGCGCTGCAGTGGGAAAGGAACCCGGTGGCCGGCTGCTGTCTCCCACGTCCCCTGCAACCAGGCTCACATTTTCCATCTCCCCGCCTGGCGTTCTTTTCACTTTCTCATGGCCTCATTAGCAAGATTATCTCACTAGAAGGACAGGAGTTTATCTTCTGCAGGAAGGGACGGGAAGTGCTCTGCGCTGCACGTGTCATGGAAAGAAGGTGTTGGGGGTTTCGCCTGTAGGGTTGCCAGCAGGCTCTACTCCTGGGCAGGAGCCTGAGACAAAAGTGATATTCTAAATAAATAAATGCAAATCTTCTAACAAATAAATACAAGCGGGGAAGTTCTAACCTGCAGCATGACTGCCTACACTGGCAGGCGCAAAAGCATGGCTAGTAAAAACAGCTGGCAGCATTTCTCCTCCAGCCAGGTCAGGGTCGAAGGTGCGGCGGTGTGCCTGTGCCCTGTGGTCGGTTTTGTTGCCTTGCGGCCTCCTTAGGAACCCAGGAAGCTGCCTGATGCAGCGCCAGACCCTCGGGCCCTCTGGGCCAGTGCTGTTGACACTGGCCGGCAGCTGTGGCTCTCCAGGCTTCCGGACAGGACTCCTTCCCGGCCCTTTCTGGAGATGCCACTGGGGATTGGGCCCGGGGGGCTTTTGCGTGCGAAGCTGGCGCTCCGCCAGTGAGCCAGAGCCCCCTCTTTCAGAGCATGTGATGCAGCAATGAAGCCAAGAGGGCTGTTCAGCATGCACAAAATGCGTCATGATCCCAGGCGGCAGCCACACCTCTGGGGCAGAGCAGGGAAGAGCGCTTTACACCCTGCCTGTTCCCATAGGCTCGGTCTGGGTGGAAGAGGGGCCCCCGGGCTGTGTGTGGTGCTGGGAGCAGGTTGGACTGATGTCTCCATCCTGAGATGAGCCAAGCTCAGAGCGTGGCAGCTCAGGTGTGGTCGTCACACAGGGGTGCGTGTGTGTGTGTGTGCGCGCGTGCATGTGCCCGTGGACCTTGTTCTCCCGGAGGCCCTTGGGGGAGTGGCGGGGGCAAGCTGGGGACCTACACGCACCTTTGAGGACACGTGAGTTGACCGCAAGGGGCCACCCGTCACTCTGGAACCAGGGGATACAGGCCCGAGACCCTGCAGAGGTGCAGGCCCTGTTCACGGTGCGGACGGTGGCTCGTTTCTTCAGCCTATGGGAAATGGGGGGCGGGGTGGGGAGGGTGCCTCTCTGCCTTTGACGGCTTGGTGGAGGGGAGCTTTGCTGGAGATGTCGGCCTGAAAGGAGAGGAGGCTGCAGAATCCACCGTCCTGTGCCTATTGCTGGTGGTGTTGGCGGTGAGACCGCCTGTTCCTAGGGCAGGGGAAAGGCCAGGCGGAGGAGGAGGAGCAGCAGCAGCAGCAGGTGAAGCGCACCGTGCAGTGGTCTGCAATAGATCAAGGCCTCCAGGCCCCTCTGCTCATGGCTCCACCATCAAGGGCAGCTGGGGAGGGGGTGTCCTAAGCAGCCCCCCACCAGCCAGCTTTCCAGGCAGTGCTTCAGGAGTTCTGCTGGCCACATCCTGGCTGCCGGCCAAGCCTGGGCCAGATCCCTCCCTGCTCAGCGCCCCCTTTGATCTGGTCTCAGCCCAGCTGGACAGCCTCACGCGCTCTTTCCCCCAGAGGGGCCCAAGAAGCCGCCCTGGCTCCTTCCCTCCCTCTGCCTGGGGAAACCGGAGCTCCAGCCCTGGCCGGGCTGCTGCCATGGCTGCACAGGTTGTTTCCCCAGTGTTGACATGTGGGGCCAGGGCTACCCAGCCCTCCCCTCCCTGGCTGCCCCTCTGAGCAGGCCCGGCCTGGCCGGCATTCCCCGGGTGGCTGCCATTCCTCCCAGATCAAGGTTCCCGCTGGGTGCAGCAGGGAAGGCAACACGACACCCAGGCAAGAGCAGGCAGGCAGAGGATGGGCGGGCAGAAGGCCGGGGCCAGCTGGCTTGGGGACCAGGAGGGGGGGGTGTCCTGCTGCTGCTGCTGCTGCTGTCTGGGGAGGGTCGCCCCAATCTCAGGACTTCCTCACTGGAGAGGTGGGGGGATATGGGGCCGCGTCTGCTCCTGGGCCCCCTGCTCCATCCTCCAGGGTGGCTCCTTGCCACGGGACTCTTTCCACGGCCCGGCCTGGCTCAAGCAACCCCACTGCCGCTGAGCGCAGGGTCTGCCCCACTGCCCTTTGGGTCTCGTTGACACACCTGACTGGGGGAGGGGGGCTGTGCTGGGCCCAGAAAGGCTCCGCAGCCTGTGTCTCACCTTTTACTCCCTTCCATGGGCAGAAAATATGGAAAGCTGGTGTTTAGAGTTGCAACGCTGCCTTGGGTGCCTCCTGTGAAAGGTGGTCTTGATGAAGCAAACCAACCAAGGAAGGAGCAGTGGGGCTGGAGCAGCTGCTGCTGCCCCCTCCCCACAACCTGGAGGTCCCCTCCCCTGCCCTCCCCTGGCTGCCCACAGCGCTCCAGCCACTGGTGCTGGGCTCCCTGGGAAGGCTGCGCATGCATCCTCGGGCAGGGGGCCCGTGAGACCCTCGCCGAGAGGGCAGAAACTGGCTCAGTTTCAGGAAATTGATCTTGTCTCTTCCCTTTCTTCAGTTTTCGGAGTAGAGGACATACATTGCTGTGTTCTTTTTTCTATTTCCTCTGACCCTTTTATGTATTTTACAAGTTCTCTGGGCAACGTACAATACGCTGAAACATAAAACACAAACCCTAAAACGATACATAGAAACAGCACATTAGAAAGCCAAGGTAAAAATCAGCCGGGAAGAGTAAAAACACTCCAGCGCAGGAAACCAAAGTGAGACCAGCAGCAGGCAAAGTGCAGCAGCAGCCGAAAACCACGAGAGCCTTCCTTGAAATGGCCGGGATGGAGAGCAGCTGGAGACGGCCGGGACTTTGGAGCGGTGTTTTGTGGAGGAAGCACCCTGGGACGACAACGGCGACTGAGGACGACTTCTTCATTTCGGGGAAGGGGGAGGGGAAATCAAGGGGTGTGGGTGGGGCGGGGGTCATGACGGAGGTGTGGCAGAAGTGGGCAAGGAGGCCGCTTTCAGCCTCTCTGATAACGCTAGAAAGGAAGCTGATGGGTGGGAGATTCAGGACAGATAAAGGAAGGACTTCTTCTTCATGCAAGCCACAGTTAAACTGGGGAATTCACCACCGCGAGATGTCGTGATGGCCACTGACGGGCATGGCTTTCAAAGGGGATTGGGCCAATGCATGGAGGAGAAGGAGGCAATCAACGCTACGACCAGTCCTGAAAGCTCCAGATCTCTTCCAGGATCAGAGGCCGCATGACTCCCCGTTCCAGTGGCTGTGGAACAGCAGCAGCAGCAGCAGGAGGAGGAGGAGGAGGAGGAGGGAGGGTGTGTGCTATTTCTGGCTGGCTACTGTGGGAAACAGGATGCGAGACGGGGTGGCCCACGGGTGTAATCCAGCGAGGCTCTCATTCTGGTTTTGGGCCCTCCCATTTCTCCTGACTGGACTCTTCTTAGCAAACGTCTTTCCCAAAAGTGTCTCTGGCTTTCCTAAGATAATGGCTTCTTTCCACGACGAGAAATACAATATCAAAGCAGTAAACAGCGCTGCGGCCCAGAACAGACCTCTCTGCTGTGCTCAACTGGGGGAGGGAGAGGAGGAGGAGGAGCAGCAGCAGGGGGCCGAAGGCACCTTCTGTGCCCCCTCCCCTGGGACAACTGGGCCTTCCCCAGGATAAGCCAGCCCTGGGTGGACACCGGATGCTCTTCTAAGGTGGAGAGGACCAGGGAACGGTCACGGCCCCAGAGAGAAGGGTTTCCAAGGGAGGCGGGGCTCTGTCTGGAGAGAAACAGAGCGCCTTGGGGGTGGGGGGGCCTGGCAGGAGCCGTGCCTGACTCTTGTTCCACTGGTGTCTCTCGTCATCTAGATGCTGCAGGTGTGCGCACGCCACCAGCCATGACGGCCCAGCTCTGCTGAGCGCAAGTGCGCAAGAGCGGCCCCTGAGAGCCCCGACGGACGAGGGTTTTATGGCACACTGGCCACTTGGCACACACGCCGTCCTCTGCTTCCCACGCTGCCCCTTCTAGCCTTCTTCATGCCACAGAAAAACACCCCAGTAAGTCCGAGTTACTTTCAAAGACAGAAGTTGCCGCTATCCCCTGCTGTGTGCAGGAGAAGCAGAGGGAACCCAATGGCCCACAGAATGTTTACTACCTCTTTTAAAAGCAGAGGTAATGAGGGACAAGTGCGCAGGCGGAGAAGCCACGGTAAGCAAACGCGATTCCCCCCTCCCCCGGTGTGATGACGCTCTCAGGAAAACCAGCTGGATTCTGGCCACCCGCTCCCCCGTGGTGGGCCTGAGCCCACAGGGGCAGCTGGCCACGGCGTGGGGAAGCCCCGGAAGCAGCAGGGGCTAAGCCAAGGTCTCCCTGCTGCCCCCTGGCGGGCAGCAGGAGCAGAAGGCAGCTTGCAAGCGAGACAAGGCGCTCCGCGGCTCCCTCCAGCGCCTCCTTGCCCCTCTTGGGCCTGGAGCCGCCTTTGGGAGCCCCACCCCCACCCCTCCTCCAAAGCCACCTTTTCTGTGAAGCCTTTGGGCACGCCCACTCTCGCTGCCCCCCACCCCCCCAACTAAGCCCAGGTATGTGGGGCTAGCATAACTGCAGATACATAGAGATGGCTCAATGCACTTCAAAGGCATAGAAGGTGTGTCCTTGGCTGTGGAATTCAGGGGTTGTCACACTCACTCACACACACACCCTCTCTCTCACCCCCCCCCCTTGGCAAGAGGACTCCTTTTCTTGCACTTCCTGCTATTCTTAGAGCCCCCTCCCCCTCTCAGGAATCTGGCAGCTGCAACCTTACGGTGGAAGGTGTCAGCTGTTCTCGCCGCGGCCCAGTTCCGGGCGGCTCACTTGCACGGTCCGAAGGGAAGGTGCCGAGGGCCTTCGGGTCTGTGCCAGGCTCTGGGGAGACAGGCGACACCCAGGACCCTGGGCTGCTCTGGGCCCGATCCGGCAGACGCAATGGGAGCCTTCGATGCGCTGCAGAGGCAGTGCCAGCGGTGGAAGCCACACCAGTGTGGGGCCGCCCCACAGGGCTGGGGGACATGTTCTGTGGGGAACCAGGCCCAGGTGATCACCCGAGTGCCCCCTAGGATGGGATGCCCATGCCTGGGAGGAGGAGGCTCCCGCGCTGCTGTGTGCGAAGGGCCCGGAGTCCCACGGGGAGCAGCAGCGGGGCTGAAGTGGCCGGATTGTGGCCCCTGCCAGAGGACTGACCCCGCGCTCAGCTCCACTCCTCTCTTGCAGCCCCCCCCCCCGTGCCAGTGGCCTCCTGCTCCAGCCTTGGCATTCCTCCTCAGGCCTTCCACCAGGGACGTGCCCAGGGCTCAAGGCGTGCCTGGCCGGTCCACTCAGGGCAGCCGCTCGATAACACGGCGATAGCCGCGTGCCTCCAGGAGGCCTGACTAATCCTCCCTCACATTCCAGGGGGCTGATAGCAAGGGCCTGGCACGTAGCGGAGGGGGGGGGTGGACGATCCCTTCTCCTCCCCCTCGGCTGCACTATCTCCACCTGCAGATCCCTTTCCCGGCCCTTGGAGGGGTGTTGGGAGAGAAGTGCCAGCCGGGGCCCCTCCGAGGGCTGGAGGGGGGAGGAGCCCTGCCCAGGAGGTCCAGGCAGCGTGCCTCTAGTGTCCCTGCAGCCAGGGGAGCCACGCCCGGCCACGAGGGCTGGTTTTCCAGTCCTGGGGGTGGCAGGGGGGGCGGGGGGGTCAGGGGCGCCAATGTCTTTCCTGACGGACCTCCTGGCTCTTCAACAACTGCAAGAGCTGAGTTCAGCACAGGTCAAATTCACTTGGGCCACTGCCCTGGTAATGCCAAATGCCTGTGGGCCACCCGAAGTAGGGAAAGGCAGCCCCCTCCCTCCTGCCCCCTGCCCGGCTCCTTCTTCTTGCATCCTTCTTCTGGGGCTGAGACTGCTCAGCACCCCCAGCCAGCCCTGGCATCCTCTAGCCCCCCCCCCGCGCCCCCGGGCGCTAAAAATGCATGGCAGAAGGGATGAGGGGAGACAGGAGAACCTCTAGCCTCCCTCCTTCGGGGGCTCTTCCTCTGGGCCTGGCCTGGGCCCCTCCTCTTTGGGGGCATGGGGGGGCGTGCATGGGGGTGGGAGGAGCCTCTGCAGCCCGCGGAGCATCTCCGCTTGTGCGGGCGCGATGGCACTCCTCAAGGCCGCTCAGCTTCGGGGGTTTCCCTGAGCCCCCAGGCAAATGAGAACCCGTGTGACCTTCCTAATGCCGCGACCCTTTAATACAGTTCCTCATGTTGTGGTGACCCCCAACCATAAAATTATTTTCGTTGCTACTTCATAACTGTAATTTTGCTACTGTTATGAATCATAATGTAAATATTTGATATGCAGGATGTATCTTCATTGTTACAAATTGAACATAATTAAAGCATAGTGATTAATCACAAAAACAATATGTAATTATATATTGTGAAATATTTATTTCTAATTACAAATAAATGAAATTTTGTCTTGAAGCATGGTGCAGCATGGTGTAGCGGTGTCTCGGTTCCTAAGACCATCGGAAATATGTGTTTTCCGATGGTCTTCGGCGACCCGACCCCCGAAGGGGTCGCGACCCACAGGTTGAGAACCGCTGGGTTAGGGGGTCGGGCTGGGGCGCCCCACTTTCATTCCGGGCAGCGGACTCTCGGGCGGGGCGGGGCGGGGCGGGGCTCTCCGCTCAGGCCCCGCCCCAGTGGGCGGGACTCCCACTCGGAGCCCGGGCTGGGCGAGGCCGCTCTAGCCGGCGCAGCGCCTCGGCGTCTCTCCTCCCCCGGGCGACGCTCTGGGCATCCGGCCCGCCTTCCGCCCGCCCCTTCCTGCTTCCGGTCCGCCGTCGCCCTCTCTCCCTCGGTCCCTCTCCCTTCTCTCCCTCCTGGGCGGCGACGTCTGTCTGCCTGCCTGCCTGCCTGCCTGCCTGCCTGTCCCCCGCTTCCCCGCTTCGCGGCCTGGCCTGGCCTAGCTTCGCCCGCGGGCCGGGGCGGTGCGGTGCGGTGCGCGCGTGTCCGCGGCCATGTCTGCCGCGCGGGGCCTCCGCATCTCGGTGAAGGCGGCCGAGCCGGAGCCCATGGAGGTGGAGGGGGGCGAGGAGGAGGAGGAGGAGGAGGAGGAAGGCGAGGAAGGCGAGCTGCTGCTGCTGCTGAAGGCCGGAGCCGCCCCGCCCACGCCCCCCGGCGCCCCCGGCCACGACCCCGGGCAGCCGCGGCAGGCCGAGGAGGAGGAGGAGGCCGAGGAGGCGGCGGCGGCGCTGGGCGGGCCGGGCAGGCGCTCGCTGCGGGAGCTGCTGCCGGTAACGGAGCCAGGGAAGCGGGGCGGGCGGGCGGAAGGGGCCTAGTGGGTGCCTGAGGAGGAAGGGGGCGGGGGGGAGCGCGGCCCTTGGCCATGTGCAGAGCGCGGCCCTTGGCCATGTGCAGAGCGTGCGGCCCTTGGCCATGTGCAGAGCGCGCGGCCCTCCTTTCAGCCGCACGTTTGCTTTGGTTTCAGGACACCAGCAGAAGATACGAAAACAAAGCCGGGAGCTTCATCACCGGCATCGACGTCACCTCGAAGGTATATTCCCTGCACAGACGCATCTTTTCTGCCTGGCTTGGAACGGCAGAGTCCCTGGGCTGGCCGGGTCCCTGGGCTGCTCCTCTGCTAGACGCATGTGTAGACGGGCGCCACGCGCACACGCTCCCAAAGCATCTTAAAAAGCCAAGGAATAAGGCAGACTTTGACCGCAGGTGTTGACATCCGAAAGGCACAACTGGAAAGGAAAAGGGGTTGGGAGGCAGGAGGAAAACTCTCAGGCGCCAGGTAATTCAGGGGGCCACTTCTGAGGACAGCGGAAGAGCTGCGGCGGGGCGGCTTCCTCTCCTGCTCTCGGCCTGAGCAACAGCGGCTGGCGAGGGGGGGCTCCGCTCCCAGTCAGGGGAGCCTGACTGCCGCTTCCTCTCCGTCTGGTGGCATCAGCGGGGCCAGTTACCAGCTGGCGGGCAGGGGTCTTCACCCTGTGAATCCAGTTCCCACTTTGCATGCTGTGAGCGGAGGCCGAGGGGCTCTCCTCCCCAGGCTGCCCGTGGAGTTGGCGGTTGAGCAGCAAGCAGGGCGTCCCTCTGTCCATCCGTCCCTCTGTGGCTCTTGGTGCCTGCAGAGCCAGCCTTCTGGTTGGAAGACGCATTCTTGCTGACTTTTAAGATTGCGCCAGGTGGCACTAAGACTGCTCGGCATCCCAGTCTCCTTGTCCTGTAAGAGTTTTATTTCGGAAGGGAACCACGTCCCCTGTGAAGGGCTCTGGTGCCCCTGGGGAAGAGGCTCTCCCAAGCCCTGCAGTGCAGCCAGTGTCGTGCCAGGTTGGACTGGAGCCCTGGCCAAGAGGCCGCTCCACCCGCCCACCCTGCTCTGCCATCCTCTTTCTCTCCTGCAGGGAACAGGTTGCTCCTTTCCCCTTGTCCCCAGTTTCCCAGGTGACAGAGGAAAGCGGTCCCCCCACACACACACTTTTGAACGTTTAGCTGGGCAGAGTCCTGTGCAGCCCTAGGCGTGCGGATGAGGCTCCAACGGGCGCCTGTGCAAATGCAGCCCTCCTGTGGGCTTTCCTGCTTTAAGCTCCAGCTCTGCTTGGTGCATTCTTGAATTAGCTCTAGGTTTGCTCCACTGCTTGCTTAATGCTGGCTTTGGATTTCATCACCACCCCGTTCCGTCAGGGAGAGCCAGAAGCTCCCAAGTCCCTTGGGGGACTTGGGGAAGGAGCAGGCTGCCATTCCTGTTACACTGCATGAAGCACCACGCCATGATTTCGGTTGCCTTTTTTTATTTGTGCCGGGCGACGTTGCAGTATGTCATCACACTGTAAAAGAAATGAGAGCCAAAGACGGGTTTGGCTGTAGGTCTTAGGAGAGCCGCCTCTGCTTCTGGCAAACCGGCCGGGCGGAGGCGGCTGCCATGGCTTCCATTTTGCTTGGAGAACCTGCTGCAAGCCCTTTCTCCCTTGGGTGCCTTTGCATTTTGTAGGAAGCGATTGAGAAGAAGGAGCAAAGAGCGAAACGCTTTCATTTTCGTGCAGAGGTGAATCTCGCCCAAAGAAACGTGGCGTTGGACCGGGACATGATGAAGAAAGGTACGGAGGGCCGCGGCTTCCTTTCCCAGGGGTCCAGGTGGCGAGCGGCCCGTCCGCGTGTTCTTCTCAGCGGTGCCGAATTGCTGCAGCTTGGAAGCCCCCCCCCCAACCCCCAACCCCCGTTTTGTACCAGATGATTGTGCACTCTGGGCATTCCGTAAGAGGAGGCTGTTTCCCCCTTGAGCGTTCCTGTTTGGTGAAGTAATAGAGATGGCTTTACTTGTGTAAAGGGGTCGTAAATGGAAATCATTTGATTCTTAATAAACCTTCAAGAAATGACTTGTGTTTAGGTTTGCATTAATAGCAACAATTTTAAGGGATTGAAGTGGACACAACACTGTGATTTTAAAAAATAAAATCCTGTCCTAAAAAGTATTTCACTCATTCTAGAAGAAAATAGCTCCCAAGAGGTTTTCCCCCCTCAATGCTCTCCCCCTAATTTTTAATTTTTCCCTCTTGAAAAGTGGGGAAATGCTTTCAGTGGGGGGATGCAGGTCTTGCTGCCTCCCTGTTTCTCCTGGTTTTATCTGGGCCGCCTGATAACGGCTGGGGAGTGACGGCCTCTTTGCTACCGTCTCGCAAGGACTCCTGTTTACTTCCCTTCTCTTCCCGATGTGTGTTTTCCTTCTGCCTGTTGCTGAGCCCTGAACTAGGACTCTGGATCTCTTTGCAGCCATCCCCAAGCTGCGGCTGGACACCATCTATGTTTTCGGTGTGGATGAGATGAGCACGCAGGACATCTTTGCCTACTTTAAGGAGTACCCTCCCGCTCACATTGAGTGGCTGGATGACACATCATGTAAGTAGATGAGGGTGGCAAACCGTGGGCCGCGCTGGTAGCGGCCTGGTGGCCAGGTGAGTGTGTGCGTGTGCAAGAGAGAGAGAGATTGTTGGCCTCTTCTCTCTTATACTGGAAGTACAAAGTGTTGGTTATCACCTTTAAAGCCCTACATGGTTTGGGCCCGGGCTACCTGCGGGGTCGCCTTCTCCCGTACAATCTGCCCCCCACACTCAGGTCCTCTGGGAAGAATCTACTTCAGCCAGCAAAAACCAGATTAACCACTGCTACCCAGAGGACCTTCTCTTCTGCCGCTCCCAGTTTGTGGAATGGCTTGCCGGGAGAGATTCGTCAACTTAACAGTCTTCCGGACTTTAAGAAAGCCGTAATGACTGATCTCTTCCGGCAGGCCTACCCAGTGGAATTTTAGGATATTGTAGTATGTTTTTAGGATACTTTTAGGAGGTTTTTAAACAGTGTACACCCTGTTTTTAATCAGTATTCTATGCTTATTGTTGATCCCTGCCTCGATCCAATCGGAGAGGCGGGTAAGAAATAAATAATTATTATCGTTATTAATATGAAATTGGTGGGAAGAAGGAGCGTCCCTTGTGGTTTTCCTCTTACGCAGCAGACAGGCTAGAATGCAGCTCCACGCTTGCCCTGAGCGGCAGGCGGCTGTGGTCCCCGGCGCGATGCCTGGCTCTGTCGCTAGCTGGATGCCTGCTTCCTTTTTGAAGGTAACGTCGTCTGGCTCGACGAAGTCACGGCCACCCGAGCGCTCATCAACATGAGCTCCATGCCTGAGGAGGAGGAGAAGATGAAACCCCAAGAAAACAGCAAGAAAGTGGAGGACTCCAGCAAGAAAGGTAGAGCAGGCCGCCCTTCCTGCCCAGGCTGGAGAGCCCTGGCCTTGGCGGGACGGCGCTCCTGGGCGTGTGGCGGGAGCTCCTCGGCTTGAGGCTGGAGCTCCTCCGCCCTCAGAGCCAGCCGAGGCGGCCTCGACCGCGCAACGAAAGGCTGCAGCGCGAACGCGCCCGTGTGCTTCCCGGGGCGCCTTCAGCTCGCTGGCGTAGCGTGTGCGCGCTTGTCTGTCACCGAAGGTCCTCCGGCTTCATCAGCATTGAGAAGAGGCCCTTTGCTGCCTGGGCTGGGAAGGGCCTTCTCAGGTTAGGCTGCAGTGGACCAGGGCGGGCTCTTTGCCGGGCTCCGCGTGGTCCCAGCATTCGTTCACGATCCCACTTCTGCCCTGCCTCTTTCCATGCAGGGCCTTCAGGAGGGCCACCGGTCATAACTAAGGAGAAGCCACGGACAGGCCGTGGAGTGGGCAGGCTCAGGTTCCTCGCGGGCCCAAGGGCCGCTTGGGACTCAAGTCGCGCTGCTTCGCTCTTCCGCTGTAGCCTCAGGACGGCCGGTGGGCTTTTGCTGCTCCCTCTGACCACTGGGGGGCTCCCCCTTGGACCCCCGACACGCTTCCGTCGTCCAAATCGACCCCCCTGCCCTGAAGTTGCCCTGCCCTGAGACAGATCGCTGGTCCAGCCAGCCTGGGCCCCGCGGCAAGGGCCGTAGCTCAGTGGTCAAGCCCGGCTGGGCATGCAGAAGGTCCCGGGCTCGATTTCTGGGCAGCGTCTCCCAGGAGGGCTTGGAAGACCCGGGCCTGAGCGCCTTGGGAGCTGGAGCCCAGCAGGGCAGAGCGTCCCAGGCCAGATGGGCCAGGGAGGCTTCGAGTGGAGAAGGGCCCTTCCCACTGAACTGGGCCGGCCGGGGACTGGGCTTGCCCTCCCCCCTGTGCAGCCACGGCTCCTCCTCCTCCTCCTCTTCGTGACTCCGCTTCCCTTCCGCTTCCTGTGAGAAAGCGCAGCGCTGCTGCCAGGTGGTGCTCTGTGGGCGCCCCTCTCGGGGCTGCTGCTGCCCCCCCCCCCAGCCCTGCCTGGCCCTGCGCCGCGAGGGGTGTGTGCTGGCCTGCAGGCCGCTGGCCTTGTGGTGAGCGGGCCCGTTCCATGGCCTGGTGGCTCAGGATCCCCAACACCGGGGCAGTCGGAGGTAGTCAACCAGGCCATCCTCTGCTTGCGTGTGGAAAGGTAGCGGCAGCGGGTCTCTCTCTGCTTCCTTGTAGAGAAGCAAGAGGACAGCTCCGATGACGAGACGGAGGAGGGAGAGGTGGAGGACGACCATCCAAGCGACGCTGAGGTCAGTGGTGGCAGCTGTGGAGGCGTTGCTCGGGGCCCCGGCGTTTAGGCGAGGGCCCCGATGAGAGGGGGCTGAGTGACCTGGTTGTCTGGCGCCCCACGCTGCCTCTCCAGCTTGACCCGGAGCGGAAGTACCGCTTCCTCGTGGCGGTTCCCGTCCCCGTGGGAGTACCGGGCCTGACCGGTGCTCTTTCCGCAGCTGGACACCCTCTCCCCGGTGGAAGAAGACTCCCTCCTGCGGAACGACCTTCGCCCCGCCGGCAAGCTGGTCAAAGGCAACAAGCTCTTCATGCGCTTTGCCACCAGAGGTCAGGAGCGCGCCCTGCGTTCCCCAAGCGCCGCGTTGCGCCGGCTGTGGCCGCCTCCGCAAGGTTGCGGCCACGAGGGATGGGGCTCCTTTGCCGAACTTCCCGTGGGACTCAGTGGCCCTCTCGGTCAGCGGAGGTGGCCGTCCAGCCAGAAAGGCAGCGTCGGTCCCTCCTGACCCATTTCTGTTTCCCCGAACAGGGAGGGAAGGAGCGGGCAGGAAAGCGCAGGGTCTTGGTCTCTGGCGCTTTGCTAGCCAGGCGGGGCTCGCTCGTGCCTTCCGGGCTTCGGCCTGTGGGCTCAGCCTTCCCCCGGTGGGCTCAGTCGGCTGCCTTGCTGGGCTGGGGGCTCTGATGCAACTTCTCCGGGGCAAAGCGGAGCCTCCATCCTCCGCGGCCGATGGCTGGGCGGGAGCCGTTGCCCCCCCTTGCCAAAGGGAGCCCCACGCCAGCAACCCGCGCCCTCCCGATCCGCAGAGCCCCCTCCCCCTGAAGCCCCACAGCCGAGAGCTGCCTTGCCGGGCTTCCCTGCTCCGAGGCTCCAGTGATGGAGGCCCCAGCGCCCCGGCCGGCTTCCCGCTGGTTTGTGAGCGCCGTTCCAGCCCCGACGCCACGTGTGCTCGGGGACCGGCTCCTCCTGTGGGAGCCAGGGTCGGCCCTGCTTTCAGACGCCTGGCTGGTGGTTCTGGGCCCCTTTTGCAGCCGGCCTGCCCTGCTCCCATGTCACAGCTTGTCTCTAGACCCTCGCCGAGGGCTGTGACGTCTGCTGCCCTGGATCTTGGGGTGTGTGGGGGTGTTGGGGCCCCTCTTTGCGCTTCCTGCTGCCTCGTGGCTTCCTGGTTTCCGCCTGGTTTTCAACCTGTTCTTCCCTGGGGGGCTCCTGAGGGGCAGAGGAACCCACCGCCCAACCAGCTGCCAGCTGAGCGTTTCTCCTCCTCTGCCTGCAGATGACAAAAAGGAGCTTGGTGCTGCCAGGAGGAGCCAATATTACATGAAATACGGGAATCCCAATTATGGAGGCATGAAGGGGATCTTGAGCAACTCCTGGTGCGTGCGTGCGCGTGTGTCTTTGGGGCGGGGATTCCGTTCTCTGTTGCTCCCGCGAGGGGGGGGTTGCCCTTCTGGTGGGAGGGGGGGCTGCCTTTGCTCCTGGGTTCTCCCCCTGCTCTTGCTTCTGTCTGCTCCTACACAGCGGCATCACTTAGCGGGCTTGAGCGGCTTCCTGGGGGCTGCCCTCCCCTGTCCCAGCTCCAGGATCTTCCTAGCCTGAGGAGGGGTTCATTTCGGGGAGACACGTCAGCGGGGCAGGGGGCAGAAGCTCAGGAGGACCGGGGCGGGGGGGGCGGTGGCTGCGGAGGGTCTGGTGCTTGGATGCCGTTTGCTGATATGGTGGGGAACGAACCTGGATAGCCAAGTTCTCCTCCTCCGCCCCTGCCCTCATGCGCACGCACACACACACGCACACACACACACACACACACACACGCACACACACGTTCTCTGGCGTGGTGATAGCCAAAGGCAGCCTGCATCACTGCCAGACGGGACCAGGGTTGGGGACACCCTAGTCCACGGCAGGCTAAGGCACACGCTCTTCTGGGTGTGCTGCGAAGGGAGAGAGGCACCCCCCCACCCCACCCCCCCCCAGCACTCAGCTGGCACATCTGAATCAAGGTAGCGTTTGGCCCAGTCTCCAGTGGGAGGGTGGTGGTGGTGGTGGTGGGCAGACGTCCCCGTGACCAGCAATGGCGTGGCCTGACTGCGGCCTTCCCCTCGTTCTCGTGGCCTTCCAGGAAGCGGAGGTACCACTCGCGCCGGCTCCACCGCGACGTGATTAAGAAAAGGACTCTCATCGGGGACGACGTGGGCCTGACGCCGCCCTACAAGCATCACCACTCAGGTGAGAGAGGCGGCAGCCCTTGAGGCGCCCCCAGGGCTGGCCGGCTGGCCATTGGCCCTGAGGCCACCGGAAGCGTGGAGGGCAGCGAGCCGCCTTTCCGTGTTCCGCTCCTCTTCCAAGATTAAGGCGGCCGCTGCGGCTCTTGACGCTGTTTGGTTTCGCAGATGCCTGCAGCCCCTGGTGAAACAGGCTGTTGCGGCCTGCAGTGCCCTGCGGGAGCTGGGCTCAGGCCAGCCCTGGAAGAGGGAGCCGGTGCGGGTCGCTGGAGCGCTCCTGCTGCCTCCCACTCGGGAATCCTGGGCAGTGCCTGGGGCAACCCCTTCACCCCGGGTTCTCATGGGCGGAAGGCAGGGAAGTCAGAAGCCCCAGGGCCAAAAGCGATCTGGATGAGCGGAGCAGAGCCAAGTTCCCACTTGCAACCTCTGGAACTGCCTTCCTTAGGGAAACCCCGAATCACAGCGGTGTGCATGCGGACACGGTGGACAGTGGAAGGGGTGGGTGGGTGGGTGGATGGGGAGCAGCACCCGTTCTCGAAAGAGACACCTCGAAGACTAGCATAATATACCTCCATAAACATAGACTAGAACTCCTGCAGCTGACTCAGGGAGCAGCCCCACGGCCTCTAGGCAAGCTCGGAGGGGCGGCGTTTGGAGACCTGCCCCCCTCTCCTCCACCCCTCGCAAGACCGTACCGGAAAAGTGACCTCGGAAGAGGGGGGGAAGAAAAGGGGCGTTTCAGAGGGGAGAAGGGCTGGGGAGGCCAGGAGGCAAACTGCCCCGAGGCCTCTCCTGCCCCCTTCCCTCCCCTCCGAAGTGCCCCAGCCGGAGGGCAAAGAAGCCCGTCTAGCGGAAAATGCAGCCCCCCCTCCCCGCTGTCGATGACTGCCCGCCTCCGAGTTTGGGGGCTGATGATCCTTTCTGAGTAGTGCCTGTGGGGCTTTGTGCAACCATAAGCCGCTTATTCCCAGTGTGTCTGCAGTCTAGAGTGGACCCTCTGAGGCGAGAGGAAGGAGGTCCCTGTGGGGCGGTCTGCCCCGTGGCTCCTGGGGTCGGCCCGCTTGCCACCGGTGTGAGGCGTTGGCTCCTGGCACTGCCTAGCGAGCCCTGTGCCTGTTGCCTCCCCAAACGGCCTGCAGGTTTAGTCAATGTTCCCGAGGAGCCCATTGAGGAAGAGGAGGAAGAGGAGGACGAGGACGACCAGGACATGGATGAAGACGACCGTGTGGTTGTGGAGTACCGAGACGAGCTGCAGGCGTTCAAGCAGTCCCGCGAGCGGAGCGCGTCTCGGCGGTCCAGCGCCAGCGAGTCCGACTCGGACGAAATGGACTACGACCTGGAGCTGAAGATGATCTCGACGCCGTCCCCAAAGAAGAACATGAAGATGACCATGTATGCCGACGAGGTGGAGTCCCAGCTGAAGAGCATCCGGTACGGCCCTCCGCGGCCCCTTCTGGCCCTCGCGCGCACCCTTTTGGAGGGGAAGGGGGCGGGGGTTTTAGGCCCCAATCCTCCCAGAGACGTGGTTGCCAGGGAGACCGGAGTGCCATGCTGGGCCTCTCTGCCCTCATGCCAGTGACCAGAGCTGCCCTGGGCAATCCCCACGCAAACCTCCTGCTGGACATGGGAAGGCCTCATCCTTCCTGGTCTGGGGACAGAGCGAGGGGGGGGCACCTTTTGGCTCTAGGGCAGTGGTTCCCAAAGTGAGCGGTACCGGGGCGGTGGGGTTGCATAGGAGGGCGTTAAGAGGCAACGGGGGGGGGGCAAAGGGGGGCTCTCGAGGTGGTCTTTTCCGAGAAGCGCCTCTCCAGAAGGTCTTAAAACCCAGGGACGTTTTTATGGGAGAAGGCAGTTTGGTCCCAAGCCGTAGAGGGGAAGAATCCACACACGTCTTAATACCGTTTAAGAAGAGTCCTTTTAACGGTGAATTGCTATCCTGCCCTATGGAGAGTGGTTCAGGGGCTCCTGGTTGCATTTCCAACTTCATATTTGGTGGAATGTGGTTTTAGTGGGGTCTGCCTACTTCTCTCCAAGCAACGAAATCGACTCCAGGTTACTAAACGGGGTGATTTAAGACTCATGTTAAGTGACTCTAAACCAGACATTGGGAAACTGGTATCACCATCAAGCCCATCCATCGCATTAAGGATTTACAGAATAGTGAGTTACTAAATGTGATATCTAATATTCTTGCTAAATGACTATCAGACTTTGAAAAGGTGATATCACTGGATCAAGTTCATCAATTACGTTTAATTGAATAAACTAAAAAAATGTAGTTGGATTTTGAATAAGTATTCAATTAATTGTTACTATTTTGAATTTTATTGCTATTCCCTTCCTTAGTGGGTCATTGAAAACGGCTATTGTGAATAATGATTTCTATAGTGTAGGGCAGGGGGCACTGTGGAACCAAGGGGGCGGTGACCTGAAAAAGTCTGGGAACCTCTGCTCTAGGGTGACCCTCGGGGGCCCGACCTGCTCAGGAGCTGCTCCTGCCCCGGCTTCCCAGCGGGGGTTCCCCTTTCAAGGAGCACATTGGCAGAGAGCCAAATCGCCCCCCCCCCAGCCGCGTTTCCTTCCCCTGCGCGGTATTCAGGCCCCACACGTGGGCTTGTCCTGAGTGGCTTCTCGACTCTGGGCCCCGGAGGAATCCTGTTTTGTTTTTTAACTCCGCGTAGGAACTCGATGAGAGCAGACAGTGTGGCCTCCAGCAACGTCAAGAATCGGATTGGCAGCAAAGGCGCGTCGGAGAAGGTGGCCGACGTGCGGCAGCTGCTGCAGGAGAAACGGCAGGGGGCTCCCGGGGGGCAGCAGCAGCAGCAGCAGCCCCTGCTCAGCGCCGTGAAATCCGGTGCGTGGGTGGGCGGGCCGCTGGGTGGGCCAGGGGGGGCCTTGGCTTTGGGGAACCTGGTGTCTGACGCCGGATTGCGTTCTTGACACCCCCCCTCCCTCTACAGTGGACTCGCAATCAGGCAGTCTTTGCTTAGGTGGGGGGCTGAGCTGCCGTCTCCCAGCTTGAGCGCCTGAAGCGCCTGACTCCGGTTCTCGGGGTTTTCTTTCTCGTCGGCCGCTTTGATTCTTCACGTTGGGTCTTTTGTGGGGGTGCTGAATGTGAGCACCTGTCATGCAGGGGTGTGTGTGTGTGGGGGGGGGGCTGCCAGGTGATTTTGGACTGCAGCTCCCCTCACCATTGGCTATGATGGTTGAGGGTGATGGGAGTTGCCGTCTAACATCAGTATCAGAGGCAGGGAGCCCATGTGCACCAGTTGCAGGGGAACGTGGGCGGGAGGGTGCTGTTGCATTCGTGTCGACGGAGCGCTGGCCTAGATGACCCTTGGCCTGATCCAGCCTCAGGGTTCTTCTCGCGTGCCTCTGCTCTGACCACTTTGGGAGGGCCACCAGTTGCCCACCCGGGACCTGGAAGCTGGAAGGCCCACAAGGCCCACTGCTGCTCTGGGTGTGTGTCCAGGGGACGTTTTGGAAGAGGAGGCCTAGTGAGCCGGGCCTGGGTCCCCTCTTCTCTCCTGTCTCCACGCTGGGCTTCCTGCCTAGCCCTGGTTCCCCACCCCCACCCCGTGTGCCTTGTGACTGATGCTCTGGTGGAGGCTGCCGGCCCTACAGGTGGGCGGGGAAGAGGGCTTTTCTCCCGGTGCTCCTTGGGGAGGGAGGCTGGGCAACAGCCGGTGGATCTGAGCCCAGGGCCTGATGGAGGGCTCGGGGGTTGTTTCCAGACGTCCGGCAGCGGCTTGGCAAGAGGCCGCACTCGCCAGAAGCCCAGCAGCAGCAGCAGCAGCAGCCGCCGCCCAGCGGCCCCTCCGCCTCTCACCGCGAGCCTGTGTCCGACGTGCACAGCCGGCTCGGGATCCCCAAGCAGGATGGCAAGGGCCTCTACTCGGATGCCAGAGAGAAGAAATCCGGTCAGTGCCGGGCGGCCCCAGCGGGGCTCCTGATTCCCTGCCCGTTGAGATGGCGTTTTAAAATGGAGAACCAGTGCGCAACGGCAGCGCGCAGCTTGGGCAGTGGTCAGCGTGGCACGGGGCTTAACTTGGTGGTGGTGGTGGTGGGCAGCAGCAAGGAGAATGTGGCCCACTCCCTGGCTGAGGTGTCTGTTCGGGCGCGGGGCTGGCCCCTCCCCACCTCTTGTAAGGCTCCAGTGCTGCTTTCAGCTCCCCGGGAAGCAGGTTGGACTGGGATAAATGCCGCTGCTGTTGGACGAGTCCGGCTCTGCCTTCAGGAGGGACCTTGTGAAAACGTTCTTCCGGCTCGTGTCTCTTTGCCTGCATCAGAGCGCTTCTTCCACTGTGCAGGGTCTGGTAGGCCCAGGCTCCAGGGCCCTGCAACTGCCTGCCCTTACACAGAGCAGGTCTTGTGGGAGGAGCACTACGTGCCAGACACTGCCCCCCCCCCCGCTCTCCCTGTTCTCCGCACCACTGTGACTGGGCCCCTGGCTGGGCCCGTGAGGAGGGTGGGCGCGGGTGTTCTTGCCAGATGCATGCTGAGAGCCCGGCATTGGTCATGCTGCCCGGTGGAGCCGTTGATGAGATTCGGCCCCAAATCCTTCATTTCCAGTCTTTGGCTCTTCTGCGAACGCCCTTCCCCCCTTCCCTGGGGTGCTGATGCCCACCCTCTCCCCTCGTTTCAGCCCTCCGCTGCAGAGAGGCCTGTGCTTGCCTATGGGGGCTGTAGGAGCTGGGGCTGTGTTTCCCTTTTGCCTGGAATGCTTGGTAGAAAGCGAGCCAGGCTGGAAGGCAGGTCTGCTGCGGAGGCAGGTGGCAGGGACTTTGTTTAGGAAGACGGTGGAAGGCTTTGGGGGCAAAAATGCCTGGAATGTATAATGAGAGGGAGGGACGTTTTGGCGAAGCAGAGCCCCGTTTGATTTCTCACCCTCCCGCGTCCCGAGAACGTTGGGGTCGGTTCGGTGCTTCGCAGAGAGGATGCGCTCTCCCTGCGTACAATTCCTCTTCAAGCCTCTCTCCCTTTGCGTATTACCAGCAAACCTGTGGACGCGTTTAGGATCCGCATCGAAGACGCAGGAGAAGGTCCCTGAGAGAGCTGAGAAAGCCGCGGCGGTGCCCGAAGAAGACGACTCGGAGCTGCAGCGGGCCTGGGGAGCGCTCATCAAGGAGAAGGAGCAGTCCCGCCAGAAGAAAAGCCGGCTGGACCACTTGCCCTCGCTCCAGATCGAGATCAGCCGCGAGAGCAGCTCCGGTTCAGACACGGAATCCTGACTGCCTTGGGGCCCCCGTCCGGAGACTTTGCCCTCCCCCCCACCCCCCCCCCGTGCGCCTGGCCTGGGCCGCCTCGGGAGCCCAGCTCTGCCCTCCAGCCTCCTGCTCCCAGGAACCTGTGGCACGAGATGGCCCTGCGTGGCCGAGGGAGTGCGAGTGCGTGTGCGTGTGCGTTCCCCTAGAACGCCTTCCGGGGCTTTGTAGAAGACATGTGCGTTCCTAAGGTTTCCCACCTACTGTTCTGAGGGAGGGAGGGAGGGAGGGAGGGAGAGCCTCCAGCTGTTCCCTCCAAGGCTACGGATCTTTCCTTGACGATCACCTTTGCCTTTCTGGGCCCTCTCTGGGCAACCGGCCAGCGTGGGCTCTCTGTGGGTCAGCTCTGGCCCCCGCGGCCCCCTCCCCCTCCCTCCTCTGCCTCCAGAATGACCCGTGAATGTAGATCCAAGCGGAGGCACCACCAGCAACCGGCCGCCTCTGCCATCCGCGGCAGCAGTTCTGGTTCAGAAGCCAACCTGAACTGACTTTCTGTGTTTCAGGAAACTTGCCTACCTAAAATGAAGATTGAACAGTTGGAAGCCTTTGAAAGGGTGCATACAATCCTGGAAGGTGCTTTTTGGTTGTTATTGAAAGTAACCTTAAAATAATTTCCATCTGTATAATGTTCAAAGGAATCCAGCAATGGAAATACTAATTTTTATATATATATATATATTTGTGACTTTTTTTTTTTGCTGTTGGCTAAAGTGAAAGCGACCGTGGTAGTTTCATACGTGCAGTTCAAATTATATATATAAAAATATGGGGCGCGTGTGTGTGTGTGTATAGGATAGGGCGGAATCTCAGCATGTAGCATCTGCTGGGAACTTCCGCAAAAGTCTTCCAAAAATGAGTGGAGGTTCCTGGTGGATCATGGCTCTTTTCTGGGAATGGGATGCCTCCCTTTCATCACGATTTCTCATTGTCATGGCTGTCTGTGGTGGATTCCCCCGCCCCCGCCCTCAAAATTCCCGCTTGGCTCCGTGTCCACGCGTTCCGTGGCTTTTCCTTCTTTCCTCTTTGCTAGAGCGGGAGCCTCTCCCTGATTTTACCTACTAGCCAATCTTTGGAGGCTTTGGATAAGCAAGGGGATCCTCTGCTGTGAGCTTCTTTGACAGCACAGGAACTAGCAAGCTTCTAAACAACCAAATCTGGCAAGGCGTTGGAGGTCAGTGGACAGCATTTGGTTTCAGCGGCTTTTCTGCTTTGCATGGATCCTCTTCTGTTTAAATACGGCTTCTAAAGCATCCTGGTTTGTTGCTCCCAAACAAGCCAGGATTCTTAAGCCAACAGCCCAGAGTGTATTTGGGATGTATCAAACGGGTGTCTTGTGCTCAGCCGCCACAATATGCTTGCGTAGACAAACAGGCTGTGGGCCACGGCATGCTTCATGCTCACAGTATGAAGCCAGGAATCCTGGCTTATTCTGTGTTCGAACATAGACAGTAGCTTGTTTCAGACGCACAGAGGTGAGTGGGCGAGCGGCTGCCGTAGCTCATTTCCTGTGGGTTCCTTGCAGGCAGACAGGTTTGCTGCCCCTCCCCATTTCCCAAAAGTATTGGAAGGCCTCCGTGTCTGAGTTGGCTGTTGGTGGCCATGGTTTAGCTTTGCCTTGGAATTCCCGCTTTGCTTGAGGGTTTCAGTTGTACATTTTATTGTGTGCACTAAAGAGAACAAATGGAAGACACTCGTTGGCTGGTGGTGTCTAGATGGGACCAGTTTCCTTGTTGCTTTGAGATATGGATCTAATAAATTTTCTGTTGTTGTTACTGCTGCTGCTACTACTAATTTGGGATGCTTCTGGAAGAGGGAGTCGTGCGGCTGCGTCCCAACCTCTCTGCCCCTCAACCGACCTGACAAGACCCTCTTGTCTACAACTTGCTCCTGTCGCTACGGGGCGTCCCTCAAGCTGCACAGAGCTTTGTGCGGTGAGCTGGAAGGGATTCCCATGAGCTGGGCTCAGCTTTCCTTCGAGGAAGTGCGCTGTGGGTTGGGCTGTATTGTAGAGCCTGCAAGAGGGGCGGACGGAGGGCGAGGCAGAGGGCGGGCGGGGGGGGAGGGCGGGCAGCCAGTGCAGTCCTAGTCCGGGCTGGAGCTCATCCAGTTCGCAAGCAGCCCCGTGGGGCCCAGCGCAGCCCCGGCCTCGTGGGCCTTTGCACCTGCTGGGCGGCTGTTCCTGTGAGGAAAGAGGCTGCAGCAGCCCGGCTTTGTCCTCACCCAGCTGAATGCTTGGGCGCGTCTGTGTCTGTGATGCGGAGGGCTTCCACCTGGCCTGGAGCTGAGCTCTCTCTCGGAGCCAGCGAGGGGGGATTACGGAGAGGGCAGGGAATCCGGATCCCTTGTACAGCCGGGGTGGGGTGGGAGAAACACTGTTGCTGCCCCAGGGTCCCTGGGGTAGGTTGAGGGAGAGCGGGGCAGATCCCCCGCAGCCAAGCCCTGCCAGGCAGGTGCGGCCTACGAGGACCTAATCCTGACACCCCCCTGCGAGCTTCTTAACGCAGCGCCGTGCTTGCAAGGAGCTCTTGGCCTCCTTAGCCGGGGACTCGCCCTGTGCCGGAGCCGGACAAGGGGCCCCTGCGTGGACTATCAACAGGGCTCCGCAAATCGTCCCTTGGCCGGAAAATGGGGCGGTTGGTTTGTCAGCGAGGGTCGAGTGCAGGAAGCCCCTGGTGCAGCAACGCTGAGCCCCGAGGCCAGCCGGTCAGTCGTGGCGAGCAGGGGTCCAGGGAAGACTAAACCAACCTGCACACACACCGGAATGGTCAGTCTGGGCAAAAGTGACACGTTCTTCAGCCTTAAACCAGGACTGGGGGGCTCAATCGGAGGGGGAAGGAACCCCCGAATGGCATGAAGAGGGGAGGGGGCGTGGGGGGCCTCCCCCCACCCCCACCCCCCGAAAAAGATGCGGAGCGGGACGTGTGGAGAAGCCCCGCTGCTCTCTTCGGCTTCCCTCCTGCACGAGCCCTGGGCCGTGGGGGGACCGGCGTGCGGCCCGCCCCAGAGCCTGCAGCGGCCCACTCGCGCGCCCCAGCTGTGTCGCCCGCTCGGGAGTTGGTGCGAATCCAGCGCCGGCCTCTCGAGGGCTGCCTGCCTGCCTGCCTGCCTGCCTGCCGGGCGGATTCGCAGGGCACGGAGTCGCGCGTTGGCCGAAGAGGCAACGAGAGGCCGAAGCGCCGCGCGAGATTCGAACCGGCGGCTCCGAGGGCGAGAGAGCGCGCGCGCGTGCGTGCGTGTGTGCGTGGGCGGGGCTCCGCGGAGGCGCTGACGTCGCTCCGAGGGCGATGTCCTCACTTCCGGGCGGGGCGGAAGAAGAGGAAGCAGCAGCAGCAGCGGAAGTTTGTCCCCGCGCCGCCTTCGCCTTCGCCTTCGCCTTCTTCCTCCTCCTCCCGCTCTTCTTCTTCCTGCTCCTGCCTGCCTGCCTGCCTGCCTGCGGGCGGCGCCGCCCAGTGAGGCCTCTCCGCGCTCGGCGGCGCCCCCAGGCCCGGCCGGGCGAAGGCAGCGCGCGGGAGGACGATGCTGCAGCCCCGGCGCTGAGCCTGCCGCTGGTGAGAGGACGGGGGGGGAGGGGGAGGAGGAGGGGGGACGCCCCCTGAGCATGTGCAGAGCGCGCCCTCGCGGCGTCTCTCTCCGTGGCGGGGGAGGGAGCTGACGGGAGCAGCGGCCCCTCCCCGAAGAAGCCGGGGGTCTCCCTGTGCTCCCGCGAGGGGGGGAGAGAGAGAGAGGGAGGGAGGGAGGGAGGGAGCGAGCTCCTGCCTCCCCCCCCCGGCCCCGGCTTGGCCTGGCCTGCCCAGAGGGCCCCGGGAGGCGGGCGCCAGGGGCGGCCCTGCTGCTGCTGCCGCCGCCGCCGCCGCCGGGACGGGCCTCCCCGAGAGCCTCTGGGGACCTGAAGCTGCAGCCGCAGCGGGCCTGGGAGGGCGAGGCGGCCAAGGCAGGGCGGGCGCCGGCAAGCCCGTGGGGTCGAGGCCCAGGTCGAAAGGCGCCCCCTCGCCTCCCCTCGCCCCCCCCCTCTCCAAAGTCCGAGTCCGGCAAAGCCTGGCCCGAAGGCTCCTCCCAGGCCTGATGCCTCCCCACCGTCGGGGGGACGGACGGACGCACGGATGGACGGACGCCTTTCCCCAAACCCACTTTGCCGCTTGCCAGACAGGCAGCCGCGGTTGCAGCAGCCCCTGCGCCGAATGCAGAGCGGCGGCTGCGTTGGTGCTCTGGAAATGCCCGTTTCCCAGAGGAAACCGTCTCTCTCGGCCGGTCTGTGGGCCTTTGGGGTGTAGCCTCTGGCAGAGCCTCAGGAAAGGGCAGAACGCCGGCCAGCCTGCGGGACGCTCCGGTTGCTGCTCCCCGTAGGGAGTCGCACAAGCAGGCAGGAGACGCGGCTCCGTCGCGAGGGTCATTCGGCTAAGCCGGTGGTCAGCATTGATGTGGGGAAGGACTCGGCCCCGAAGAGCCTGGCAGGGGACCGCCTGCCCCCCCCCCCGAGGATTAAGATACCCCCAGAGGCTGAGTTCCCACGTCACGTAGTGCCCCAGCTCCGGGGGTGGGGTGGGGCTGCCCAGGGGGATCTGGATTGGTGCGTCGCTTCCCCGCGGTCTGAGGACTCTTTTTTGCCATGGATTATTTCGTAGAGTGTCTGTTCAGTTGAGGAGTGTCTTTCTAGAAATAAAATAAAAAGGGTTTTAGTTCAAGCCTGGACCGGATGCACTTCTGAGCAGTTCATACTGGTGGCCTGTTACCAGGGATCACGTTGCGGTTCATTGGCAATGGAGCTCACCTGGGTCTGAGCATGTCTTGCGTCACTGCCACCGTTCTTCAAGCACCTGGGACGGGAACAACCTCTCTGTTCACTGCTTTTGATGTAATTTTTTTTTTTTTGCAAACTAGTTCTGCACACCAGAACGGATTCGATTCCCAAGCTTCGAGGCCTTGGCAACTTACACCCCTCCAGATATTTTGCCTTACGCGTCTCATCAGCCATAGTCGAAATAGCCAGTGGTGCAGGCTGATGGGAGTTGTAGGCCAAAACACCTGGAGAGGGACAGGTTGCTGGAAGGATGTTTGACATGGCTGGAGTGTCTCTGTAAGAGTCTGGGAGCCTTGTTGGGGTCACTCCTTTTCCTTCTTGGCTTATGAATCCAGCCACCCTGCAAACCAGGGGAATCTTCTGGCTTCATAGAATCCTAGAAGAGTAGAGTTGGAAGGGGCCTACAAGGCCATCAAGTCCAGCCCCCTGCTCAGTGCAGGAATCCACCCTAGAGCATTCCTGACAGATGCTTGTCCAGCTGCCTCTGGAATGCCTCTAGTGTGGGAGAGCCCACAACCTCCCTAGGGAAATGGTTCCATTGTCATACTACTCCAACAGCCAGGAAGTTTTTCCTGATGTCCAGCTGGAATCTGGCTTCCTGTAACTTGAGCCCGTTATTCCGTGTCCTGCACTCTGGGAGGATCGAGAAGAGATCCTGGCCCGCCTCTGTGTAACAGCTTTCAAGGCCTTGAAGGGGGCTACCGTGTCTCCCCTCCATCTTCCCTTCTCCAGGCTAAACCTGCCCTAGTTCTTTCAGTCTCTTTTCATAGGACTTTGCTTCCTCTTCCCTGATCATTCTCGGCTCCTTCTTTGGCTTTGTTCTCTGTCACTGTGATCTGCTGGCCTGGTAACAAAACCCGAGGAGGAGCAGCCTCCTCAGCCTGCCTTCGCTGAGCTCAAGGCTGAGCCTGAGAGGTGGCTGCAGAGAGCTCTTGGCCTCTGGACTCACCAAACACCTGCTTCCGCGGTGCGGCGGAGGTGGGCAAGGCACCTCTGGGCCTCTTGGAGGAAGAAGGGCAGGATGCAAATGCCGCAAAGAAACCATGATGAGCCAGGCTCTGGGTTTGCCTGTGTGCCGCCAGCAAGCTTGCTCCTGCTCGGCTCGAGCCTGGGGGACCTCAGAGCTTGGAGCCTCGGGAGGGGAGCCCTGAGCCGCGCAGAACGTGTGCCCCGGAGCACCGGCAGCGCTTGGCGTGGGCTTGGGGGTCATGTGTTGCTTGGCTGAGGGCGGACGCTAGCAAGCGGCCCGTGAGTGAGGGAGTCCCCACAGGTTGGAGGGAGAGGCAGGCTCTCCTTGGGGCTCTGCACCCCAAGGAAAGCCTGAACCAAGACCGCTGTTGCCTTGCGGGTGTGGGGCGCTGCCTTTCCCTTCTGGCTGTGGCGATGGAACGGGGAGGACGGTGCTGTGGCTCATTTCCCTCAGCACCCAGCAGGCAGGATCTTGGCCAGAAGCCCAGTTGCCTTACTGGCCTGCCAGAGTTGCTGCAGGCAGGCAGGGCCCACAGTGCTGGTTTCTAGAAGCCCCCCCCCTCGAAGGAGGGGTGCTACGGGGCCCTTTGTAGGGGAGACTCTGGGGTGTGTGTGTCTTGGCGTATTCCTCATTTGTCCTGCGGGGTCTGGAGCCCTGGGTCAGGAGAACGTGTTTGTCTCTGATGATTTGGAGGGCTGGTGATGGACATGTTCTGGCCGTACACCTTGAGCCGGTCTGAGCAGTGCCGGGGAGGCTCCCCGCGGTCCGTGCCCTGTGGGTCAGTGTGGTGCTGTTTTCCAGGTGGGCTGAACCAGGAGAATGTTCGTCATCAACCCTCTGGAGAACCTCAAGGTGTACATCAGCAGCCGGCCCCCGCTGGTGGTGTTCATGCTCAGCGTGAGCGCCATGGCCATCGCCTTCCTCACCCTGGGCTATTTCTTCAAGATCAAAGAGATCAAGTCACCTGAAATGACGGAGGTAAAGTATGGCTCCGGGCCCACATGTGCACGGCCGGGGAGCGGGGCCCTTGCTTCCGGCTCCTTCCTGGCAGGGAGCGTTTGCGTAACGAAGCGTCCGGCGCTTGGTCTCTCGCTCCAGACGTAGATGTGGCCACGTAGAAGGCGGCGGTGGTGGCGCACGGATGCTGATGCTGCCAGAGCTGCTCCTTTTGATAAGCCCGCTCGTTCCTTGGGTCCGTCTGGGCACGTCCGTCCGGCTGCTGCCCTTCTGGAGTAGTTATTAGCAAACAGGCCTGGCTCCTTCCGACTTAACGTGAGGAGAATGGAGGCAGACCTCGGGCCTTGCTCGAACTGGTCCCTCTTGTTCCGCGGCCTGCCTTCTTGGCAGGAGAGGGGCGGCCGGGGCTCTCCTCTTGCCTTCCAAGGCCATTTGTCTCCCAGACGACTAGTTTCCGAACAGTTTCATTTAATCAGAAGTGCAGGTTTTGCTCTGGCTGAGACGAGTGGGTCTCGTTGGCTGGTCTTTGCGTGCGCACTGAAGGTCTGCTTGCCTTTAAGGACTGGAACACTTTCCTTCTGCGGTTTAACGACTTGGACTTCTGCATTTCGGAGAATGAAACCTTGAAGCACCTCATGAATGACACCACGACCCCAGAAAGTGCCATGAGCAGCAGCAGCAGTGGCGGCAGCCACGCTCGGCCTTCCACGCCGTCGCCACAGACGCTGGAGGACTCCGGCCCCATCAACACCTCGGTTGCCGTCACTCTGACGCTGGACCCTCTCAAGCCCTTTGGCGGCTTTTCTCGGAACGTCACGCACTTGTGTTCCACCATTTTTGGACACCAAATTGGACTCTCAGGTATGGCTCATCCCAGGCTTTCTCTTCAAAGGCCCCGAGGCCTGCGGGAGGCTGCTGTCGCGCGGCATCACCGTAGCCCATGCTAGGTCAGCAGAGGGGCCGGTGGGAAGAGTCGGGGCTGCACTTTGTCCGGAAACTGTCTTTTGGGTAAGAGACGGGGAGTGTTCTCCTGCATATCCACGTGCCTCACTTAGAGAGCGTAAAGATCCCGCTGAACCCGTGCTGACCTGGGCCTTCCAGCAGGCCTGCAGGGTTTAGGGACAAGGGCTCAGTCAGCCCCCCGACCCGGCAGTCAGCAGAAGGGTGGCGCAGCTGCGCTGTGGCTGGGTGCCGCCTTGCACGCAGCAGCGCAGGCGCCTCTCGCTGGAGCTCCCCGCTTGCTCCCTGCTCTCCTGACAAGGGCACCTGAGACCCTCACAGAATTAACGCGTTTGGGAAGCTGTTTGCAGCTGCGGGTTCCCCCTTGGCTTTGGCTTGCTGAGCACCGCCTGTTTCTGCTTTTAACGTGAGAGAAATGTAATTCCTGCCAACGCAGAATGCTTTCTCCCCCGCCCCAAAGGCAGAGAAGCTCACGAGGAGATCAACATCACCTTCACCTTGCCTGCCGCCTGGAACTCGGACGACTGCCTGCTGCATGGCCACTGCGACCAAGTTGTCTTCACCACCTGCCTGACTATCACGGCCGCCTCCACCGTCTTTCCTGTCACTGTGTAAGGAGCGCCCAGTGCTGCCTCCTCCCAGGGGAGCCGAAGCCCTAATGCAGCCCGGGGCTGGGCGGGGGGATGCGTTCTGAACCATCCGCACGTCCGTGGCAAATGCCACTTAATGTTCTAACGGTGGTTTCTGTTGTCTTCCTGGAAACGGCAAATAAAGGTTCTGGCTTATCCGTGGACCACCTCCCCGAAATGAATAAGTGGCGCTGAATTGGACAGGAGAGAAGAGAGTGGGTGGGCTGAGGTGGGGGGAGGGAAAGTGGGGGACCAGATCCCCATGATCTTGCTGAACTATCTGCAGCCTCTTTGGTCTCACCTGCACATTGCTGGGTGCTTCCTTCCGTGAAGAACCCTGGTTACATGCAAGTGCTGCTTCACCCCTTGCCTGGCAAGGAGGCGGCTGGTGGAATCGGGGGGGGGGGGGGCAGGATGGAGCTCTGAGGTACAGCCAGTTGATGGGGGGGGGGGGGGCACAGTTAAGGACATCAGAAGAGCCCTGAGGCTGGATCAGGCCCCAAGGGTCCATCTAGTTCAGCACTCTGTTCACACAGTGGCTGTCCAGCCAGGGATCAACAAGGCAGCCATGGTGCCACAGCACCCTCCCACCCATGTTCCCCAGCAACTGGTGCACACAGGCTTACCGCCTCAAATACTGGAGATCGCACACAACCCTCAGGGCTAGTAGCCATTGACAGGAATTTATCCAACCCCCTTTTAAAGCCATCCACATGGGTGGCCATCGCTACATCTTGCGGTAGCAAATTCCATGGTTTAATTCTGCGCTGTGTGAAGAAGTGCTACGTTTTATTTGTCCTGAATCTCCCACCCATCAGCTTCATGGGATGACCCCCGTTGGGTTCTAATATTTTGAGAGAGGAGGAGAAAAATGTCTCCCTCTCCACACTCTCCACACCCCGCATAATTTTGTACCCCTCTATCAGGTCTCCCCTTAGCCTCCTTTTTCGAAGCTAAACAATCCCAGTTGATGCAACCTTCCCTCCTAGGGGAGATGCTCCAGCCCCTTAATCATTTGAGTTGCCCTTTTCTGCACTTTCCCCAGCTCCATAATATTCTTTTTTAGGTGTGGTGACCAGAACTGTACACAGTATTCTAAGTCGCACCATAGATTTGTATAAGGAAAGTATGATACTGGCTGATTTATTCTCAATTCCTTTTCTTATAATGCCTGACATAGAGTTTGCCTTCTTGACAGCAGCCGCACACTGGGTTCAAGGGCTTTTGAGACAGGCTGGGGACAGATGTGGGCAGTGTGGAGGCTTGTGAACCTCTGCTGCTTTTGTTCACTAATGGGATTTTCAGCCAGGTAGATGACGGAGGACTATAGAAGCCACGGGACCGTGGCAGCAGCGGCACGTGGTCTCCATCTGGCTTTGGGTTCATGCTGCGCTTTGGCCACCTCTTTGGTTGACCCAGTGGAAAATGCCACTGATGCTCAGTTACAGAACTCACAATGGCGTGTTGGTCTTTGCAGCCAGCCCCCGCACTGTGTTCCGGAGACCTACATTAATGCAACCTTCTGGTACAAGATCTTCACCGCCGCAAGGGATTCCAACACAAAATACGCCCAAGACTACAACCCTTTCTGGTGTTACAAAGGAGCTGTTGGCAAAGTCTACCATACGTTGAATCCCAAACTGACGGTCATTGTTCCAGACGTAAGTGCCCTCTGTACGCTTCATGCCTTCTCTGCGAACCGTAACGGAGCTTTGTGAAGAACGAGATTTGTAGACGTGGCTTTTGTTTTCAATTCTGTTTAGAAGTGGTTTACTCTGTTCTTTATCAGCAGTGATCAGATCCTGCAAATAGGTGTGCGGCTTGAGGGGGAAATCCATTGTGCTAACGCGTTCTGCTCTGGGGATATTCCTCCCTCCCTCCCTCCCTCCGCCTGCCACCGAAAGCACCAGTGGCAGCTGCTTGTGGTGCTGAAGACCCCCCCTCCCTCCCTCCCTCTCCTCCGTGCAGGATGACCGCTCCCTCATCAACCTGCATTTAATGCACACCAGTTACTTCCTCTTCGTGATGGTCATCACCATGTTCTGCTATGCAGTCATCAAAGGGAGACCGATTAAGCTGCGGCAAAACACCTCGGAGTTCTGCCCTGAAAAGGTAGGTGTGGAAACGCTTCCAAGAGCTGGTTTTGGGGAGGGGAGAGCAACTCCCTCAGTGGCGGCTGTTGCTCTGGCAGTGACGCCTTCCTAGGTCGCGAGCAGCACTGAGCCCCCGGTTGGGCTCTCGCAGGGGCGGCAGACAATGGCCGTCGCGCACACCCGCCCCGCCCTCGTGGGTGGGGTGTGGCAGCGGTTGTGGCCCGTGGCCGGGGGCCCTAGCACCCTCTTTGCCTCCTTCCTGACGGGCAGCTGCCTGGGATCTCCTGCTCAGCCTTCGGCTCACTTCCACCCTTAAGGTGGAGACGCGTGGTGCCTTGCGTCTCGGTCTCCCTCGCGTGTTGCCCAAGCAGGCTCATTGAGCTGCACCTGTTGAACCCAGGTCTCCTCAGTCCATCCAAGGGTCTTGTGACTCCTACCTGGCACCTTCAGATAGGACTCCTCCTGCCGTCTTTGGGGGGAGCTACGGCCGGCCAGTGCAGCCAGGCGGGCCCGTGGTCTGCTCTCGTGTGGGGAGAGGTCAGAGCTGCCTGTCTCAAGCCCCACAACGATGGCCGCTCACGACACCCAGAGTTGGAAGCGCAGACCTCAACGCACTGTCTGCTTGCTTTGCTTGCTTTTCAGGGTGTTTTCTCAGAGCCCCGATCCGTGGCCTCCTTCCCCTGAAGGCGGCCCAGTCTGCGATCCTTGCCTGCTGAACCCAGAACAGGGCCCTGATTCGTTACGAATTCATTATCGTGTGACGTTGGGTTATTCCAACCAAAGACATTTCAAGTGCCTGTAATGGTTATTTATATAAGGAGCATCTTTGCAACAGGTTACCCCGGTGCAGCCTGGACCATGTGGAGCCCTTTCCCCTGTGCGTGTCGGACAGTTTTGTGCCAGTGTGATTCTGCGCCAGAGAGGTCTCCCTTTTTTGTGGGGGTGGGAGGGGGTGGGGCTGCCTTCCTGCACCGGGACGGTTCCGATGCCTTTCGCAAGTGTCTCTGGAAAAGCACCTTATTTTCCCTGGGGCCAGTCCCGTCAGCTCCAGGCACCCCTCTGCCGAGGCGCAGCAGCTCCAACCACACGGATGCAGTGGGGGGGTGTGGGGTGGGGTGGGGTGGGGGTGGGGGTGGGGTGTGTGTGTGGGGGGAGGGAGTTTCTTCCTGTTTGTTCCCCGCTTGCAGAAAGATGACCTACATTTCCAGCTTTGTTTTTAAAAACCATCCCAAATATTCATGTTTTAACGCTGGCTTAAAAGATCACGTGCCTGTAATTTTAGACGAAGGAAAGCAAGAGAGGCAACCGGTGCTCACTTGGGCCTCCTGATCCCCTTGGATGGCTTCTGCTGACTCCCACCCTGGGGGCTCTTGCTGCAGGGCGGCCCCTTCTGCCTGTCCGCATGCGCAGAGCAAGGGTGTGCTGTGGCGTTCCTGGGATGGCGCTATTTCAGACCGTTATGGGTTAGGGTGTGGGTGTTTCTCCTACGTGAAACCTTCCATTCCACAGAAAACCTGCATTTTGCAGAGTGCGTTCAAGGCCAGCTTTCTCTCTGATGTGCTTGTTTTCGATATACAGGTTTTGGGGTTCATTTTTAATGTGAGGGAGGATTCTGGGAACCTCCGCATGTGCCGGTTGCCTTTTGCTCTCCAAACCCCGAAGAATTTGCATTGGGCTCCGGGGGTCCCAATGAAAGGGAAAGGCAGCCCGTGTCACAACGAGGTTGGGGCAAACCATCCCCTGGATGTGCACTTGGGCGTCAGTCACCCCTCTGGTCTGTGAAGCGGGAGGACTGTGGGAGGGAAGCCCTCCACGTGGTGCTGGTGGTGGTGCTGGTGTCTGTCCACCTCCGGACTCCTCACAGCCGTCCACGCAGTTTCTCCTCCTCTACCCTTCCCGTGACCTGCCCAGTTTGCACAGTACCCTTCAGTTTCACTCTTAAGAGTAATGTATGGAATTCTGGACACCTTTTTGTCACTGCTGGTTGCCCCCCCCCCCCCATAGCAGCAGCAGCAGCAGCCGCCCTTGGTCTTATTCACCCGGGTCCTGCGCTCTTTTCTCCTAGAGTTTGAGAATGGCTTTTCAAGTGTTTGCACAAAGTAATTCAGGTGTGGCTTTCTTTTGTTGAAAAGAGTTTCTTTATTGGATCCTTTGCTTGCTTGGTGTCTCATCTGTCTCCAAGAGGGAGAAGCATCTCCTGGTCCTAGCGTTGGGGCGAAAGAAGCAGCAAAGCCCTCTGGGGAGGAAAGAAATCCCACAGAACTGACTGGCTGTGAGAGAAGAATGTGGTGGTGGCCTCCTTACCTTCGCCTCTGGTCCGTTCCAAGCATGAGCCACTGGAGGAGCAGAATCAAGGAGGGGGGTGGTGGCTGGAGCGGGTCGGGGGCCTCGTGCAGAAGGCCAAAACGCGTCCAGGCAGGAGGGTGCAATGGGAATAATGCAGCGGTTGCTTGGATCATATTGATCTTGCCTCTTTTTCTTTTTTGGGTTCCCCCCCTGCTATTACTTGAATCAGTTTTGATTCCGTTTGTGTTTCCTTGTTAGAACTCTGCCATTCCTGTTGAGTTGTTCTCTGGCAGTATATGAAGGTCCACAACCTTATTCCCTCACTCCACCCCCGCCTGTGATTTCCTCTGCAGGAGATAAAATAGTTAAGGTGGCGTTTTTCGCTTGCCTCTGGGCCTGTTGGTCAGTAATTGATTGGTTAATGACATTTCTCTCCTAGGTTATTTTTTTGTGTTCGTTTTCGTGGATATTGCTTTGCTAAATAAAGTTTATTACTATCAATCCCCTTGAGAATGTTTGCGATGGAATGGAAGTGTTCAATTCCGCTTGGCTGGGGTAGGTGGGGGTCACTCAGTCCACCTGGTGACGTCTTGGTTCTTTCTTCAGGACTGGGCCTGGTTTTTCAGATTGTGTCTTCACCAGTGGAGTCCCCTCTATGCGAGGACAGGCGGATCAGCTGCGTTGGCAAGGAGGTGCCTGAGAACCCCGGCTGGGCCTCCTCGTGCAAGCTTCCTTCTTGGTTGGGAGGAAGAAATAGGAGCCTGTGCCGTTGGCCACGCGTCCTCAGGGAACAGGTGGGGAAGTGTGGTGATGTGGGAGACTTTGAACTCAAGTCCCAGCGGCGTGACCGTTGTAGTCTGCCCCAGGGCTGGGTTCCGGAGGTCAAGGCTTTCAGGTAGACTCCAGCCCCACGGGGAAGACGCTGCTCTTGCCCCACACAGTCTTGGCCGCCTTAACCGTCCTCTTAACACCTTCCTCCCAGGTGTCAGGAAGGATCAACCCAGAATAGTTGTTTTAAATGGATATTATCTATCTGTTTTTACGCTTTTTATTGTTTTAAATTTTGTATATTGGTTTTAATGTTCATTATGATTGGGCGTAGGTGACGCTGTTGCTTAACGGATTCCATGAATGATTCCAGAATATCCCAAATATTGGGGGCGTAATGTCCTGTGAACTCAGAAATTAGGCTGGATGATCGAGCCCCCAAAGTTAATAAGGCTATAGGGTGGAATGGACCCAAAACACCCACTCACCCTGCAGTGTATGAAGGAAATCTCTCCCTGAGTCCAGTAAGAGGAGCCACCATTCTGGAGGCCACAAAAGCCAAAACAAGTAACACAGCAAAACGGAGGATCTCTGAGGATTGACAACCCTTTGAAAGAAAAATGCCCATAAATGAAATGACGTTGACCCATCCACCACGCCAGGCTAAGCTAGATCCACTCAAACTTCTGTCATGGAACATCTCGGGGTGGGAGAAAAAGTTGAAGGACTTGGGCCTTCAAGAATACCTGACTAAGTTCCACATATTCAGCCTCCAAGAAACAGAGCTACAGGGATACCAAATATACTCCGTTCCGGCTAAGAAGTAGCACAGGAAAGGAAGGCGCTGCGGAGGCCTTGCGTTGGGGATATCATCCAGTGTGAATGTTGATATTCATGAAATACCAACAGACTCCCCTTTTTTCCAGGCCATCCAACTGACCAGCCAAGCAGGGGCTAGCCTGGTTTGTGCAAATGTGTACATTCCCCCCAGAGGCTCCAGTCATTACGCCCCCAATATTTGGGATACTCTGGAGTCATGCATGAAAACTTAGATGTGTGTGCAAGACGCCTACTAATAATATATTTGTTACCCGCCTCTCCCTCAAGATCAAGGCGGGGTACAACACAAATACAAACGCCATTAAATACATATAATTAAAACATTTAAAACTAATACATTTTTAAAAGCAGCACATTATTAAAAGGCATCTTAAAATTCAACTGGGTAGGCCTGCCGGAAGAGTTCAGTCAACCCTGCACATAGACACGTGTGTGTGTGCGCGCATGTGCATGCATGTGCACGGGGTGGTGGTGGATCCTCACCACTATTCCGGGAGGAGTTCAGTGATCAGGCTCTGGCACTTTTAAAAGCCCGCCCCCCAGAGGCCAAAGCCTGTAAAAGCTACGAGCGGCCCTGTCATGCGGATGAAATAAAAGGATGCTAAGCGAACACCTCCAAGAATAGTCAGAGGGAACTTACTTAAATTGTTCTACTGTGAGTTGTCTGACACAGTGATATTTAAGGCAGCCGACAAGGAGGTTGTTCAAGGAAACGCAAAACAAAGCAGTACTTTCAGGGGTTTGGAAATGCTGCCGTTTAGCTCCCTAGCCTGCCTTCCTCCCAGGGTAGCTAATAGAAATGCTTAATGGTTTTATATATCGGAAAGAGAAATTAGTTAAGGTGAGTAGCGAAGGGGCGGCACCATTATAAGCATCTTATGGCTTACGAACATGGCACCTGCTGAGCTGGAAACATGAAACTTGGGCTTCTAAGATCTCCTTGACGGGGGTTACAAACGTGCCACATTTCCAACTGATTTGATGAAAAGCGCCACAAGAGGAACCCACTGAAAAGGGTTGTGGGCACCCAGCCTGACTCCAGACTTAAGCACGGTGGGGAGATGGCAACACGCAAGGCCAGCCCCCCTCCCAACACCGTGCCTCCCCCCACCTTGATGGGAAGGGCTGAAGAGGCCTGGAGCTGCCCTGGGCCCAGGCTGCCCACGCATTCAGCCAAACCCGGCTGCCGTTTCTGTTCAGACATGCGTGGGGTGTTGCTGGTGCGCGTGCCTCCGTTTCCCCTTCATAGGGAAGGGTTTTGAACATGCTTCAAAAGCAATGCAGGCCCAGGACAACCTGCCCCCCTGCCCCCCCCCCCCCCAGGCGCTCCGGCCTTCCTATCTGGATTTGGGCCTGAAAGACAAAGGGCAATGTTTGGAGTAGGTGCCGCTTGTAACAGTGCAGGGCAACGTTTCTGTTGTGGTGTGGGCCTGCTTCGCTTCCGCGTTCTTGACGGTGTGGAACCTGGAAGGCTTTTTTATTATTACCATCACTGAGTAGACATAAGAGCCGTGTTTTGGTGGTACTTAAAATGCTAATGCATGTTTCATGACTGAAGTGTTACCGGATACTTTGCAAAGCGAGACTAAAAGTGCAAGGAGCTGCGCAACTCTGCACCAGCCAGTCAATCCTTCAAAGTTAGCAGGACTGGAGGCAGAGTAGAGCTTCCCTGGTCCTCGAGGGCACCGGGCGCCACCTGGCAATGGTCCACTGGAGGGTGGCTTTTCAGAAGTGGAGCTATGGCCAGGCCGGGCATGTTGGACCCCGCCCATGTGGGTCCTTGGCTGAGTGGTGGCGCCTCTTCTGCCTCCTGCCCAGGGTGGGCTTACTGTAACTAAGTGTCTAGAAGGAGGGGACAAAAGCCAGCATCCTTCGCACGGAGGGCGGGGGCTACAACCACTGGGCTGCCCCTCCCCGGGGGCCCAGCTGTCCCTAAGGGGGAGGCAGGGAGGCTTCTGCTGCAGCAGGGGCAGGAGGGCGCCGCCTGAGCCCACGGAAGAGGGGGGACGGGGAGGCCGGCGAGGAAGGGCCGCGGTGCCCTCGAGGGAGGCCCGCCCCCCCGCTGGGCTTGAGCCTTGCTCGCAGCCGCCTCGCGCGTCCGGCTGCTCGGCCACAGGCCCCCGCCATGGCCGCCGGACGCGCGAGCAGCTCCTCCTCCACGGCGCGGGTGGCCCGGCTGCCGCCGCTAGTTTCGCGCCCGGGAGGACGCGCGCTCTGCACGTGCTCAGGAAGGCGCTCGTCACGTGTGCGCGGGCAGACCACGCCGAGAGGGAGGGGGACGGTGGCTGGCAGGACCGAGGAGGAGAGCGGGCGGGCGGGCGGAGGGAGACGCGGCCGGCCCGCGAGGGGCGGAGCAGAGCGGGCCTCGCCCAGCCCGCGCCCGAGGTGGAGTGCGGCGGCAGAGCGGAGAGGCCGCCCGGCCTGCGTCCCTCCCTCCCTCGCGCCCCCCCCGGCCTACGCGCTGCTCGACCCCCCCCCGCCGCTTGCCCGAGACGCGCCCCTCCCCCCGCCCGGCCCCGCCCCTTCGCGGCTCCGCCCGGATGTGCAACAGTTTCCCTCAAGTTGTGTCTGTCGCGGCGGGGAGGCGGCCGCGCGGAGGGCGGCGGGGAGGCGGCCGCGCGCGGGGCGGGCAGGAGATGCTCGCGGGAGCCGCCGCCTGCTCCGGCTCCTGCTCCTGCTCCGCGCCGCAGCCTCGGCTCCTTGGCGGCTGGCTGCCCCGGGCGGCGGCGTCTGCGGCGGTGTCTGCTCGTGCTCCGCAGCCGGGGATGTGCTCCTGAAGGCCCGGCGGCGGCGGCGGCCCGCTCGCTCGCTCCAGCATGGGCGCCAAGCAGACCAAGGGCTGCTCGCTGCCGGGCCCCGCGGGCGGCGGCGGCGGCGGCGGCGGCGGCTGCAGCCCGCACGGTCCCTTGGCCGCGCCGCGCCGGAGGACGCTGCCTTCCCGGGAGCGCGGAGACTTCCTGGCGTCCCTCGTGGTGCGCTCGAGCGAAAAGTTCGGCAAAGGCGGCGGCCTCCCGCCGTACCACCGCCGGATAGGCCTGATCCAGGACATGCTGGGCATGGTCAAGGAAGGCAAGCAGGAGGAGGCCACCGACCTGCTGAAGCACCTGCGCCAGGTAAGCCGCCTGCGGAGGGCGGGGCGGGCGGGGGGCGCCGCCTCGGGGAGTTGCGCCCCGCGAGTCGGCCAGAAGGCGCGTGCAGCAGCGGCAGGAGAAGCAGGAGGAGGGGGGCGGCGAGCCGCTTCGGGCTGGCTTGGCCCGGGGCCGTCGCGCCAGGGCTTCGTCGGCGCCAGGGCTTCGTCGGCGCCGGCCTCGGGGCTCCTCGGGCGGCGAGGGAAGCCGCTGTGCGCCGTGGGCAGCGCTCTGGGGCGGCCGCTGTGCCGCCTCTCTTCCCCTGGGCCCAGGGCTGGGGCGACCCGCGGGGCGCTCTCTCCGGGGGGGGGTCCCCTCACGGGCGCGGGGGAGAGGGGGCGCCTGGTGCCGCCCCCTCCCCAATGCCCAGGGACTCTCTTGGCCGGGGCGGCTTCTGGTGGTCGACGTCGGGCCTCGTCGAATGGCCGGAGCCTTCAGCCGCCAGGTGCGGACGGGGCGGGGGCCCAAGGGCCCGGGGCCCCGGCACGTGCTCTTGTGGGACGGAGCCCCGCGCAGTAGGCGCTCCCGGCCCCCTTCTCCCTTCGTCCTCTTAGCCTGCGGAGCCAACCCGAGACAATCTCCCCCCACGCCCCGAGCCGCCGTGCAAGGGCCCCCTGGGGTCGTGGCCTCGAGAGCCTTGGCTCCTCTCTCCTCTGGAGTTTCCTGTGGATGAAGGACGGGCGCGAAGGGAGGGCATTTGGCCTTCCCCAGGGCATGGGCCACCCCAGGTCAGCATGGGACGTGTAGTCCAATGGGTCTGGAGGGCACCATAGTGGGGAAGGGGGGGTCTCCTTCGTGCTTGCCGCCTACGCTGAGGAAGTCAGCAGCCCAGCGACGTTGCCCACAGCCTGCGCCGCTCCGACGGGCGCCCCGGGCCGCGGAAGGGCGCCTCCTGGCGAGGCCCTCGGCAGAGGCGGGGACCTGTCGGCTGCAAGCGGCGGGGCGGGGGGCGGGGGCGGCCGGGCGCCCTCTCTGCCTCATCCCGGCTTGACAGGGGAGATGCCTGCGGGCTGAAAGTCCAGTTGGAGCAGAGATGCTCTTCCCAGTCTCCTGGGCTCGGAGGCTCCCCGAGGGGGTCGCCCGGGAGAAATGCCCCTCCTGGCCCTGGAGGCAAAGGCAGGCAGGCAGGGAGGCCCTCAAACAGGTAGGGTGTGGACCAGTGGCCGGCCAGGCTGGGCGAGGTGCCCCGCAGTTCCCAGGAGGGAGTTTCCAGGGTGTGGATCCATCCTAACTGCCACGGGTTCGAGTGGGAAGGAGGGCGGAGGGCGGCTGTTCTGGATGCTGGCACCTGTTCTGGCCTGGATTGATCAATTTGTGCGTTTTTACTGGGCCAAAAGACTCGCCTTTTGGTTGTAGGACTAATTCTAATGGAATAGTTTGGCCTAAATAACACAACGGGACCCTGAGCTAGTTCAGCCTCTAAACTTTTATTATTATTTTTTTGGCCTTTGGTTGACCTCTTTAGTCTTTGTTATGTGCAAAGGGCACCACGGATCTTAACGTCATGCTGTAAGGGGGCTGGGGTGTAGGGTGGGGGGCGCTGAGCCTCTCCCAAGGGAATGTGCTCAGGTCTCCTCTCTCCTGTTCAGGATGTGTTGAATCCCTAGTACACAAATTGTGCTGGTTGATGATGGCTGGGGGAGCCCAGTTGAATTTTAAGATGCCTTTTAATAAAGTGCTGCTTTTAATGATGTATTAGTTTTAATCAATTATATGTATTTTATGGCGTTTGCATTTGTGTTGTACCCCGCCTCGATCTGGAGGGAGAGGCGGGTAACAGATATATTCTTTTTCTTCTTAATATTATTATAATCAAAGAGTCTCTGAATAAAGCCCGGTTTGTTTCAGTGGGTCTACTCTACTCGGCTAGCAAACACGGATTTAACAGCACGGGCGCCTCACGGTGCAAGGAGCTGGCACAGGGACACTGCGTGCTTTACCTGACCAGCTGATCTTCTGTGCCTCTCCTTCTGACCCCGGATTCCGGGAACGGAGGGTGCTGGGAAATCTGGGTTTGGCCTCCCTTGCTCCAGCTTCCCACAAGAGAAGAAATCCCTTGCTTCTGTGATGTCCTTGTGCCTGGAGGTGCCGTGACGCGCTCCGGTCTGGCCGGAGCCTCCAGTAGCGGACAGTAGCAGGGATGCCCAGATTTCTTGGGCGTCCTGCTGCCAAAAGCCTCCTTTCCAGGAGTGAATCCTTGAGCTCAGTTCAGAAATGGCTCCCTTGTGCCTCTTTGCTCCTTGGGAGGACCCTCTGGCCTTATTTCTCTTAATAGGTTCCTATACCACACTTCAATAAACATTTCCAGGGCAGGCTCCGGTCAGTCAGACAGCAGAGGAAAAGAGCTCGATTAAAATTCAATACATATTTTAAAGCCTGGGCAAATTAAAAGACCTTCTCTTGCAAGCACCCATAATGAGGCTTTGCAGCCAGCTGACCAAGACCTGGATTGGATGGTCCTCGTCCGAGCACGCGTTGCTTGAACGCTTTAATCTAGGGTTAGTTTCGTTGTATTTATCCAGCAGTTCAACGTACTTCCCAATCCAGCCTGTGAAGACCAGGGTTGGGTTTTGCAATGTCCAGTATTCTGACCTGAGGAGCATGAGGGTCTGATCCCAGCATGAGGAATGTGGCCGTTTCTTCTGTGAGCTCAAGGGTGACTTTCCTCATTGATTCGGCATGTTGCAGACCGTTGTATTTCTCACCTGCAGGCATTTAGTTCATGTACTGATGCTGCTTCTGTGTCGTTCCTTTGCTTTCCAAGTGCCATCCTAGGTATGCAAAAAATGTGTCGGGACTGGTGCTTTAGCACTACTTAAGTTGTTTAGAAGCAGCTTTCTTAGCTGGGGGGGGCGGTGGGGGGGGGGCCACCTTCCAAATGGCCTTTTCTGTTTCCCAAGGTCTCAGCAGCAGGCCGTTCAGGCTCACAATTGCCTCGCCAATGACCAACATACCCCCCCCCCCCCCAGCTGCCTATTGGTGGGACCAGACGCCAGAGGGTTCCCCACCCCACCCCACCCCGTCTGGTGCCGCTGCCCCTGTCGTGGCTGGTTCCTGCTTTTCCTGGCATTTGGTGGCTTGCTTGACACCCACGGCCCACACTTCTGTGATTGCATTCTATCACTGCTGATTGCAGCGTGTTAGTCGGGGCTGCTTTGCGCCATCGCCTCCCAAATCTCAGCTCCACAGAAAGTGGCCCTAAAGGGGCTCCTAACGCTGTTGCTGGTGATAGAGACAGGTTCCCGCCGGCTCCGGGTTTGTCTGCTCTCGGAGGGGTGTGTGTGTGTGTGTGTTCGTGTTCCAGGGTAGCGTTTTTCTTTCCGTCAGTCTGATACGGAGGAGGACGGCGCTGAAGACTTTGAATCCCCATCCTCAGACCCTGGCAAGGATTCTAGGTCCCAGGGCAGCCCCAGTGGGGTCTGGAGATGCTATAACGGGAATGGGGAGCGTTCCCTCGAGAGAGTGGGGGCGACCCCCCACCCCGTTCTCCGGGTGCAGGTGGGAACAGCCGCTCTTTTTGGGGGTGGGGGTTGCCGGGACTTCTTTATTTCGTTATCTATTGCGTTTCTATACCACCCAGTCGCTGAAACTCTCTTTCCCTTTCCTCTCGTGAGGATGCTGGTGGGTTTGCGTCTGAAAGCCCTTCCCAGAGAGGAGAAGGAGCTTGCTAATAAGATGAGTTCATTGATCACAAGCCGTGTCAGAAACAGAACAAAAAAAAGGGCGGGGAGGGGGGAGAGAGAGGGGGCATCTTATTGGCTCTTTCCCATTCAGCGTTCTCCAAAGGCAGACAGGGAGAGGCGAGGGGGCAGCAGATCCCGCGTCCCTGGTGATGCTTGTCTGAGGACGCTTGTCGTGTCACGTCATGGTGTATATCTGTGTTTTGTTCCCTTGGGAGAAACTTGAACAGAGGAGGGAGGGAGGGGAAAGGAACAGAGGGTTCCTCTGGTCTGCCTGTTGCTGGGCGAACGGTTCCCGCCCTCCGCCCTCCATCTTGGCTGAAAGGATGCGAAATTGGCAGCGCTTGGGAGCCCTCGGGGTGGTGGGTGGGGATGAGCAGCAGTGCAGGAGGAGAGACAGCCAAAGGCAGGGTTGCGAAAGCCTCTGTAAGTGAACGGATCGAGGCCTGTGGGCACAGTGAGTCTGCTGGGGGGAGCAGAGGGGGATCTGAGCAGAGAGGCCGCAAGGCGGCCTGCAGGCGTGAGAGGCCATTGCGGCCTCCGCTCAGGGGTGGCCGGAGCGCACGTACTATGGCTGGGGCCGCAGAGGCCACAACCCCCCTGGCGCACAGCAGCTGCACGAGCGGAAACTGCAGCCGCATGGGGTCGGCCGCTTTGCCAGCCGGGCTGGTCTTGAATGCCGGAGTGGCGCACAGTCGCATACAGGACAAATGTAATGTTTGGAGTACACAATCTGAAGGTGGCCCCGGACCACGTGCAGAGTGACTTCCCTCATTGAATCCAGGGTGGAGAAGGGGTGGCTTCCTCGTGGAAATTGTGCATTGCACGGCAGTTTTCACAATTGCATGCAGCGCAACACACAGGGTGTTCCCAATGGTGAGCGTTCGCTCTGTGTTCACCAATTCTGACTTCTACCTGGGCAGACGACGCCTTCCAGGGACAAAGCATCCTTGCCTGGCTGAGCAGAAATGTCAGGGGTGGGGGGCAGGGAGGCTCAATAGTAATAATAATAATAATAATAATAATAATAATAATAATAATAATAATAAAAAATAATAATAATATTTCTTACCCGCTTCTCTGATTGGATCGAGGCGGGGAACAACAGCAGGCATAAAATATTAATTAAAAACATATTATATACTGTTAAAAACATCCTAAAAGCATACTAAAATTCTCCTGGACAGGCCTGGCGGAAGAGATCAGTCTTGATAGCTTTCTTCAATGCTAAAAGACTGTCAAGCTGACGAGTCTCCTCCGGCAGGCCGTTCCACAGTCTGGGAGCAGCAGAAGACGAGGTCCTCTGGGTAAAGATGCGTTGGAGACTGCATTTCTCAGCTGTTCCCTCCCCCCCCCCCCCCATCCCCAGAACTACCCAAGGAAAGATGAGCCCCTGTGTGGTTTTGTGTGCAAGAACATTCTCTTGGCAAGGGATCCCTGGGAACGTGGCATTTGCTCTTGCAGAGGCAGTAGAACCCCTGGCTCCTGTTTAGATGTGGGCGACAGGCCTCGGCTGGGGCTCCTCCTCCTCCTCTCCGACGCGGTGGGGGCTTTGGTCCCAGAAGGCCTTTCTTGTAGTCTCGGGTCGGTGATTCATGTCAGGCATTTATAGACCGCCCCAAAACAGCAGGTGTGTGCATGCGTTTGGTGGTCAGGAAGTGGCACTCTGCTTATGCTCAGATGTCCTCTTTGTTACATGCGTTCCACTTCTCCGGAGTGTGTTTCCAATCCATCCTTGAGAGTGCTGAAGGGGCAGGGTGCAGATCCAGGGGCCTTTGTGGGTGCAGGTGAGCCGGCAGCTCCGTGGACGGGCCGGTCCCGGCTTCGCTGCTGCTGCTGCTGCTGCTGCTGCTGCTGCTGCAAAGGGGTTGTTTGCCCATGTCCGGCGGGGTGGCTGGCCGGCCGGCCGTGGGAGGCTGCTGCTCAGAGCAGCCACTGGCGTTTGCGTTTCCTGCATGTTCGCACATCTTGGCTGCTTCCTCCTTATGCTTTCCTTCACAGGGACCTTTGGCCCCTCTTCAGCTTTTGGTAAAGGCTCCAGCGGTGCAAGGGCTGCTCCCGCCTCTTCCAGATCTCCGGAGAAGGGCAGGGGGCTCTCTGAGGCGTGGGCGTGTTCCGCTGTCGGTGTGCAGCTGGCCCCTGCGGGCCAATTGCCCCTGGCTTTAGGAGCGTGTCTGTGTGTGTGTGTTGGGGTAGATGCAGGCCAAGACCCGGCTCCCTCCCTTCACACAAAGACATTTGCTGCTTGTGATACAGGGCAGAGCCTGGCCAAACCCCTTCCCACTGCCTTCATGCTGGGGGCACTGGGGGGGGGTTGCTGGTTGCTTCCTTTCACCTATACACCCAACTCCGCTGCCACCACCCGCCCCCCCCCCCAGCTCTGCCTTGTCCCTGTGATCCTGGCTCTCGCCTGATGGCCAACAGGCCCTCCTCGCCAGTGCCAAACTCTTGTGGCCAAGTGCAACAGCAAATGGGTCTGGATGCTCTTCCCCATGCCCTTCCCCCCCCCCCCCCACGCCCAGCTCGGAGCGCGTCCTTGCTGCTCAGCTGCAGGTGATCTGCACCTGGGTGGCAGGTGTTCAGCCACATTGCCGATGCCGTGCTGTGTGGGGCTTGGCCGTTCTGCCAGGTCCCACCTCCGCTTCAGACCCAAGGGGCTGTGTGGGGCAGGCGGCCTACCTGACACAAAGCAGACTTCGCACAGTCCTGCTATTGAGCAAGGGCTGAACTTCACATGTTGGGGAGCCCAGTGCCCCCCCCACCCCCACATTTCTTCTGAGGAAGCAGCAATGCCAGGCACGGGCGCAGGGTTTGGGCAACCCCCTCCCCCCACCGCGGAAGAAACAGGGCTCTTCCCCGGTTCCCCATAGGGATCTCTCTCTCTCTCTCTCTCTCCTCCGCCTTGCTTTTGAGGGCTGCCATTTTGAGAGCTGCGTCGGCAGTGCGCAGAGACCGAAATCGCACGGGGGCACCGGCGCCGCTGTTCACTGGGAGGACAGAGAGGGGGCAGGGGCAGGGGCGGGTGGGGCGATGAGCTCTTCAGCGCACAGTGAGTTAAGCGTCACCCCACGGCTGGTCATTATCCTATCCTCTGGGGAGTGCCCCAAAATGGTCAGCCCTGAGCAACCAGCACCTCAGAGATGGGGTAATAAATACGAAACTCTTTCCTCATATATTTGGGACTCTTGATGTGACAGCTGAGAAGAAGCAGGTTCTGGGATGGTTTGGGGAAATTATCTGGAACTCTGTTTTCCTTGTGTTAACCCTAACCCGGATCATTTCTTCCATCTTCTGAGGGCAACTTTGGCAAGGCTGAATTTCCAGGTTCTGCCCTTCTTGACGGCCGACCTTTCAAAAACTCCCTTCCTATCTGTGGCGCGAGGACTTGATTGTGCTTTATCAACGTGGTCATTGTATGACAACTCTTGGCTTAGATTTCATTTGAAGTTCTTGGGGCTCTGAATCTGATCTGAGTTTTCACATCCTTGTCACTTGAAATTGTGGTGTGGCTTGTTTGAACCACCCCCCAGACACACGGCGTGAAATTGAAGGCGGCTCAGAGAGGCAGGAGGTTCTGGGCATCCCGGCCCCATTTTAGCAAGAAATTCAGTAGCTGACGAACTGGGGCCTGCAGGTGGGCCCCGCTCCCCACCCCCCAGGCTCACCAAAAAGCCGCTTGCCTTAATTAAGTGAAAATGTCCTCTCTCTCTCTCTCTCCTGCTCTATGAAATAGTTAATTAACAAATTGCTTAAGAGCAAGACAGTTTGTCAAGAGCAAAAAAAAGGGGGCAGGGCTTGATTCAGGAGCGCCCCAAATCTCTCTCACTCGCCTGACGAGTGTGTCTACTCACCACTAGTTGGGCTTGAAGCAAAATTCTTTGGCTTCCAAAGAGAAAAGTGGTGGAAGTGGGGCTCTGTTGCTTGCATTGATAACAGTGCTGTTGTTATCGATGCATAAAAAGGCAAGTACTCCTTTAAAAAGAATGCAGAACAAGGTGATTTTTGGACCCTGCCAGGGATCTCTGCCTGCCACCACCCCCAGCCTGAAATGCTGCTCCTGAGATTCTGGACAAAAAAGATGGATCCTATTTCATCTTAAAATCTTCCACACAGCAACTATAATGCATTTTCACACGTAGGGCAAGGAGGCAAACCAGTGCAAACCTACCGCAACGGCCCTTTTTTGGGAATTTAGCCAGCAGCAGCAGCTGTCGTCGGGCTTCTCGACTTGAAAGGTAAATTGCCCACTCTGGCCAGGTGCGCTTTGCATTCCCCCCCCCCCCCCCGGTGCAGGAGGGAGCGAGCATTTGCCAGGGATGGCTGACACGGGTGTGGCGTGGTGGTGCTCGTGGTTTGGCCAGAAGCCGGCTCTCAGGGCAGCCCGGGCTGGGCTTCCTACTGTTCCCACTGGGCAGGCAAGGGGGGTGGCGGGGGTCTGCGTATACAACTGGAGCCGTTCCGGCTGGGGACGCGGTGCTGAATGCTCGGATCAATAGCCTGGCAGAATTCTAGGCGCTGCGTTTCTGCAGGAGCCTGGCAAGGTCAGGCAATGCTCGCCAAGGCTTCATGCAGTGGCGTTGCATCCATCCATCCACCCCCCCCCCCCGCAGCCTCTGCTTGACCCTGAGTGCTTGCCAAGAGCCTGTGTGCAGGGTCCTGGGGGACTGCCCAGCTCCCCTTTCCTTCTCTGGCTGTGCAGCGGAAGGGTCTGCCGTGTCCATCCGAGGCGGCCTGAAGCCTGCAGACCTGGGTGTGCCGTCAGCTCTCGTCTTCCCTGCTGAGAGTACGGGAAGTTTCGTCTCTGAGGGTCACCTCGATGGCCTTCAGACACTGCCCAGGTCACGCTGCGCGATATATGAAAACAAGGGCTGGGTTTTATGTCCTTTTATTTATTTATTTGTAATATTTTAATACCACTTTTCCACAATAGTTCCCAGGGCGGTATATACAACAAAACCTAATAAAATGACAATAATCGCATTGAAACAAGCAAACAACAATCAATAAAACCATGTAAAAATATTAAAACAATATTCAAGACACTAATAGCAATTTAAAAGGCAAAATTAAAAAAAACCCTTTTTGAAATTTTGGGATAATAGAATCACTAAAGCAAACCCACACATGAATGAATAGGGAGCCCTGTCATCCCGTGCTTTAAAGAAGTTGAGGTGGGCAACTTTTTAAAAATACGGGTGTGGGTGTGGGTTGGGCCCTGCTGGGGCCTCTCGTAGGAGCATGCATGGTGGGGTCTTGCGCGTGGCCCAGGCAGGAACCCGGCTTACAGGTGCTAGCCCACGTCAGAAGAGGCATGGGGGGCCCCACGGGCAGGGGGGCGGGTGGGCGTTGCGCTCGAGGAATGGCCGCGAACCCAGCTAGGCTCACTGGGGCCTTGGCTCACCTTAGCATTTCAGCTATTTATTTCTGCACTTCATTGCTGCTCTAGAACCAAGTTCTCAGAGTGGCTTAAAACAAGAATTTTAAATATGTACAATGCAAGAGGCCAACAATAAAATAAAAAGCAGCATGAAAACAACTAGCAAAGGCTCTGGGCCCGTTAAAAGGCCTGGGAAATCAGAAGGCCCTCCCCTGGCACCAGAAGGCGCCATTTGCGGGGGACCCTCCTGCCCGCAGGGGCGATCCTTTGCCACCCGAGGCCGGGCCTGCCTGGCTAGAAGGCATCCGGCGTGCCTCGTGGGCGAGCCTTGGGCGCACCCTTGCCATTGTCCTGCCTCCTCCCAATGGGGAGCGGGGCGGCAGTTCAGGGGCCCTAGAGAATTCCTGAATGTGAGACCACCTGTAAGACTGATCCCAGACCCCCCCAGCCCCCACCCTGCAAAGGAGCGTTGTCCTTTAAAATGTGCAGAGCAAAGCAGAGAAACGTTTGGCCCATTTGTCCTCGGAGAACGGCCTGTTTGCAAACCCAGAAGTTGTTCCTGGGGAGACAAGTTCGTTAGGATTGGGGGGCTGAAATGAGTAACATCCAGAGCCGAAATTGCGGGAGGCAGGAATTGTGTCCAACTCCCCACACACAAACCCAGCCCCCACCCCCCTAGACAAAAGTCTTTTGGGTGGCTGATTCCTATCCTCTGGCCTGCCGCTCCCTTCCCGTGGAGCGCCCGGGAGCCTCGTCTGGGCAATGGCATGTGGCATTTTGACTGGAGGGGTCTGGGTGCCCCGACTCGGCTCCGGTTGTTTTGGGGGGAATTTATTTTCTCCCAGCCTGATTAAGCTCTGAATTGCAAGGACGCAGACACGTGAAATAGCATAAATCCTCAAACACAATTGTACTTTTGTTCTTAAGATGGACGCTTTGGAGGCTGTGCGTGGTAATGATGTGGCTTCCTCATGGGCTAAAGTCGCTCAGGCATATCGACTAGGAAAGCGGTGTGGAAGAGGCAGGAGCCCCACCGCTTTCACAGCCCCACGCAAGCGGTGTGGAAGCGGCCTGTGGCCTGCGTCCATGGACTCCAACGCTCGCCGATGCGCTTCAGTGCTGCGATAAAGCAGCTGTGTGGCTCCTGCCTCTTAGAGGACGCTTCCATCGTTCAGTATCCCGCCTGGTGTAGATCTGGACACAGCTTCTCTCCTTTGGGTTTTATCAAAGTAGGTGACGGACCCTTGGGCTGGGCTACTTTGGGGTTGTCTCACCCCCCACCCCCGCCGGCAGGACAGTTGTGGAGAAGAACACCTGGGAGGGTGTGGCCTTGCCAGGGGCTGCAGCCTCCCCTTGTCCTTGCTGCCGGCACCACAAACCGATCCAGTAGAGCCGGGCTTCGCCCGTCCTGCACCGGCACCCGCTCTCTTCCCTGAGCCTCCTGATCCTTGCCTTGGGACGCCCGCCACCACGCTGCAGCCATTTTGCTGTGGACTGCCCTCACGGCCCTCATCGGAAGGGTGCATGGAAGTGATGCCCACCCACGTTTAGGAAATGCTTCAGGGCTGGGTTGAGCGGCATGTGTCCGTCTCTGTGACCAGCGGCCCCACTGGTCATGACTAGGTGGGCATCTGTGTTTCTCCTGCTGGGGCCAATGGCAGCCTTGGGGCCGGGGGTGGGTGGTTTTAATTGGGAAACCCCTGTGAGGGGAAAGGCTGAATACACCCCCCCCCCACACACACACCCCTGCTATTACACAGTCTTGATCTGGACTGCAATCCAGACAAGACAGATGGAGTCCTGGTCAGGAGGGAGACCAGTTGGGGTTGTACACCCCACCCCACCCCCACTTGAAGAGTCAGCATTGCAGGCTGAGGGCCGGGGCTGCCAGCTCCCCACCCAGGTGATCGGTGGCCGGGAGGGCCTTTGCCCAGCTTAGCCTGGCGCCCCAGCTGTGCCCGTTCCTGAGGACGTCAGTCCCGGCTACGGTAACACCTGCCTTAGTTACAGCGAGATCAGATTACTGTGATGTGCTCTCTGTGAGGCTACCTTGGGAGAAGCATTTGGAAGTTGCAGTTGCTCCAGAATGCAGCAGCAAGGAGGCAGATGGGGAATGTCCATGCGGCCCCATGGGGCCACACCTGACCTGTGATGTCTGCACTGGTTACAGTTTTGCTTCTCGGCGCAATTCATTGTGTTGCTGATTACCTGTAAAGCTGCAAATGGATTGGGTGCAGGATAGTTGTGTGTGTGTGGGTGGGTGGGGGTTCTCCCATACCACTCGGATGCTCCTTCAAGTCAGAAGGAGAGTGGCCCTTCTGTGTGTCCCACTCAGGGTGGAGCCTCAGCTGATGGCCACAAGTGGCTTCTCAACAAGTGGCTTCTCAGTGGCTGCACCCATACTGTGGCACACCTTGTCCCATGAAGTGTGGGTGGCTTTGTCTCTGGTTGTCTTTGTTCGTTGGTAAAGACATATGTTCTACTCCGCCCCTCCCTCCCCCCGGCCCATCTGGTCTCAGTTCCACCTGTGCAGCACTGGCAGACCCAGGCAGACCGGTGGGGTCAAGCCGAGCCCATGACCAGCGGTCCTCACAGGAGCCCGTGTGCTTGTGTGACTCCCCGTGTCCGGGGAACGCCAAGGCTGTGCATGTGTTTGCAGGGCTGGCCGTGACACGGCCTGACCAAGGTAGAGGCCTCCGGTGCGCCTGCCTGCTTAGTGCTGCCCCTTTGCCCCCCTGCAGGATTTGGGCATGGAGTCCACCTCCTTGGATGATGTGCTGTATCGCTACGCCAGCTTCAGGAACCTCGTCGACCCCATCACCCACGACCTGATCATCAGCCTGGCCAGGTACATCCACTGCCCCAAAGCGGTAAGTGCTCCCTCGCGGTGTGGCTGCTGTGGGCTTGCGGAAGGGGAAAGCGGGCTTGGAGGGGGGGGAGTGGAGGGCAGCCCAGGGGCTGCCTCTGGGCTTTGGGTCCCGGGAGGCCTGGCTGGGCTCAGGTGCTAGTGGGGGGGGGGGAGGCAGGTGCTGCTGAGGTCTGCAGCGGCTGTGACTCGCCTGGGCGGAGAAGCCTTGCTGGGAAAGGCCAGCGGCAGCGAAAAAGGCCAAGCCAGCGTTCTAGTGAAGAGCGAGGAGCACAAGAGGTCAGGCTACTAGCCACAATGGCTCGGAACGACGCCTCCCTTCTCTCAAAGGCCGAGGGGGGGGGGGGGCGCCTGGCAAGCACTCGCCTCTCCAGGGCATTTTTCTGGCTCGTGCCGCAGACGAGGAAGCCTGGGTTTGAGCCAATAGTGTGGTCATTCCTCTCTGCCTTTTAGAGAACAATTAAGCAGCCTGGAGAGAGAGCGGCAGCTGAATGGTCTGTGTGGAGCTCAGGCTGAGGGCCGGAACGCAACGGGGCGGAGCAGATGGGGTTTCCTTTTTAAAAAAATATTCTAGTAGGACTGAAATATTACCTGCCCGTGTGAACTCGTGGTGTGTGTGACTGCGTATGCCCTTGTGTTTCATTCAGGATTCCTTTTTCTGGGTGGTCCTTGCTTGCTTCCTGTGATGGAATTAAATTTCTCAGTACAAATTTTCACAGGATTCAGCAGCTGGTGCCTCCAAAGGACATTCAGATAGCTCTGTCGGGTTTCTGGGTTGTTCTGCGATGGTGGTGATGACGAAGTTGACATTTTACTGTCCTAATATGGGAGGCGGGCCTGTGCTGCCCTCTGTGGCGGCCCCACGGCTGCTTCGGGCCTCAGTGTCTCCTGTGGGGCTGGCTCAGTCTTGCATTGCCCCTTCCCAACAAGCCACAGCCTCTGGCTTGGATGTATTCATAGAATAGCAGAGTTGGAAGGGGCCTGCAAGGCCATGGAGTCCAACCCCCTGCTCAATGCAGGAATCCACCCTACAGCATCCCTGACAGGTGGCTGTCCAGCTGCCTCTTGAAGGCCTCTAGTGTGGGAGAGCCCACGACCTCCCTAGGTCACTGATTCCATTGTCATACTGCTCTTACAGTCAGGAAGTTTTTCCTGATGTCCATGCTGTAATAGGAGAATAGGAATAGAAATAATATTTATTTATTTATTATTTATTTTATTACATTTATATACCGCCCCACAGCCAAAGCTCTCTGGGCGGTTTACAATAGTTAATAACATTGAACATTAAAAAGTATATAAAATTTAAAACCATCAAAAATATAAAAACAACAGTGTAAAACAGTATCCATTTATTGGCCGCTAGCCCTGATGTCGGGTGGGAAGGTGCCGTTGCCCTCGTCTCCTGCTTGTGGGTTCCTGTGAACCGAATGGTAAACTAGGTGGACTTTTGGTCTGATCCAGCGTCAGGGCTCTTTCTTAGTTTCTTTAGGCTCTTATAAACTGGGACGAATCGGGACCTCAAAAAGTCCCCCTGTTGCACACCTGATTGGTTTTCAAAACCGTGTCACATTTCTCATACATACAGTTTCCAGGGTGCTTTCCTACGTTATCGGTTCTTGAGGTACCTTTGGGTTTCCGAGTGCAAGATGGATACCTCTGGCTTCCTGCAACTTGAGCCCGTTATCCCAGAGTGCAGGACATGGAATAATGGGCTCAAGTACAGGAAGCCAGATTCCAGCTGGACATCAGGAAAAACTTCCTGACTGTTAGAGCAGTACGACAATGGAATCAGTTACCTCGGGAGGTGGTGGCCTCTCCCACACTGGAGGCCTTCGAGAGGCAGCTGGACAACCATCTTTCAGGTACTCTTTAGGTTGGATTCCTGCATTGAGCAGGGGGTTGGACTCGATGGCCTTAGAGGCCCCTTCCAACTCTGCTATTCTATGATTCTATGACTCCAGCTGAGAGGAGTGAGCGATGGGGCAGCTTTGGACAAACCCTTCTTCACACAGCTGCGTCTGCAGTAACACAACTCTCCATGTTGGCTGTGCATTATGACGCAGGGGTCTGCACGCCCAGCATGGAATTGCAGTTGGGGTGGGGGGTCTTTGAAGCCCACCTTGCACCTCATCTTTAAGTAGCCACATGCTGTTGAGGGATGGTGTCTCCCCGTCCAGTGATGGCAGCCAACAGGACACCCCTAAATATAGCATTTGGCCGGGGGGTGGGGGGCTAGACCTGATAGAGGCTTCCTGTCCAAGAGGAGGGACTGTTACGTGGTTTCTCTCTGTCCACACGAGGAGGTGAAAATGAAGCTGCCGCTCCTTCGAGAAACAAGCAATGGGCTCCCTTTGTGTTACTGACGGCGTGCCAGAGAGAGGTTGCCATTTGAGTTTGCCTCGTTTAAGAACGCAATGGAGGGATGAGATGAACTGCATAGCTAGGGAGCGTATTGGTTCTCCCCACCCCCCTTGGGCAAGTCTTGTTTTTCTGCCTTTGAGGGATGCTGAGGGGGACCTTCCCTTTTCCTGGCCCCAGTGCGTGCAGACGGCAGGGAGGGCTGGAGCCTGGCGGACACGCTCCACACGCTTTCCTCCTGCCCTGGCGGGTGGTGAACGCGGCAGCATGAAACGCTCAGCGCAAACTGATCCCTGCAGGACGGGGATGTGCTCATGGATCTCTGTGGCGAGGAGTAAAGGCTTCCCCCGGGGAGAGGGGCTGGGGGTGCAGAGCAGCGCGTGCGCATGTCCTTCAGGAAGTGGGGGGATGCGCCCGGTCGCAGCAAGCGACGCGGCTGGACTGGGGAGAAACCCCAGCTATTTCCAAAGCAGAAATGCGTGCTTTTGCGCGATTGGTGATTTAAAACACACGTGCTCACAGCTGGATACATCTTAAATTTTAACCCTGTTTGTTATTGCTGGGGAAATGTCACCTTGTACATTGTTTATTCCATAGATAAGTCCCTGTTTGTACGTTCCGATGGCGACTCAAGGCTACAAACCACACCACGTTTTTATTTCAGCCGTTGGTTTTCAGTGTGCACACACCTGCCCTGAGAAGGGCCACTGGCTGGCAGGCCAGGTGAGACTTCAGAAGCCCTCTAGAACAGCTTGGCAGCGTGGGGGGGGGGCACAGCGGGCGGAGCTTGGACAGCTGGGTTGCTCTCTCAGGTAGGCAACTGAGTGGCCCTTCCTGGGACCTGCAGAGACTCCCTGTCTCTGGGGAGTCACAACTGGGGGGGTTATCAGTTTAGCTCGAACAGCCAGGCCGTGCTAATTGGGAGCCTGATCAGTGCCCGCTGGGAAATTGCCTGACAAGGGAGGGAGTTCCAACGGCCTGAGAAGAGCCTGGGACTGGCCAGCGCGAGCCACGAGGCCTGTAGATTTGAGAAGGGATAAAAGAGTGGGCCGCCAGGGGCCCGTCTTCCCTGGGCCTGTAAGTGCGTGATGCGGAAGATCCCCGCTGAGCTGGGTGAAAGCTTGGTCTCTAGCGAGGTTTTCTTATGTTGAAGTGTCTGGAGGTTCCAGGGGAATTTATTTGCCTTACGCTGCCTCCTCGGTTAGTTGGTTGGTGTTCTATTGGTATTTTACTTTTGCACCAGAAAGGCAGGATATAAACGTTTTGATTAATAAAAATAATGTCTGGGGCTGTCTTTCCGAGGGCCTCCCCAGCCCATAACGAGCAGCTCATGGCACCCGGAGCCGCCTCCCCCTCCCCCTCCCCGGAGCCAGTAGGGGCCTCCTTCCTTCCTTCCTTCCTTCCTTCCACCAGACCAGCGTCAGGTGCGGCCTCATCTCTGCCCCCGTCGTCCTCGGTTCTGCCGTGTCCCACATGACAGACCCCCTTTTGGCTGAGAGTTGGGGCTGCATCCCAGGCAGAAGTGGCTCCTCCGCTTCCTTCTAGCCCTGCCTTAACCTGTCTTTCCCCTCGCGGTTCCCCCAAGGAGCTCTGACCTCAATCTCCCAGCCCGCCCTGCTGCACGGCAGACCTCGGCTGAGGGGTAAATCGCTCAGGTGCCTCCAAGGCAATCAGGGAGGGGGTCTGGTGCACAAGCACCGCCCAGCATTGCACCTCTCGGGACCCCTGGCATGCGGGGGGGGGGGGGAGGGGAGACTGGGATCTGGCTGGGGAGGGGGAAGGTGGGCGGCTGTGTTCGTGCCCCCCTCCCCCCCAGTTCTGACTTGATTGGTGCAAACGCCCCCCTTGCAAAATGGGCCTAAGACCCCATTTCAATGAACTGGACCCTGCCTGGACTTACCCGGGCTCACGAGTCCAAGGGCTGCAGGTGGGGGCCCTCGGGAAGCCCACGGGCCAGAGGGAGGGGGGCGGGCAGCTGCGTGTGGGCAGCGCCCTTTGGGCCTTCCTCGGACGAGGCCTTCGGGCGCTCCCTCCCTTTTCTCCAGAGCCCCCACTCTTCCTGACCAGGGCCCGGGCTCGCAGGCAGGATCCGCAGCGCTACCTGCGTCGTCCTGTGTAAAATAGGTCGCCATGAATATTTCACAGGGCCTCATAAAGAATTCATGCCGGAATTCAGTGGGGGGCCGACCTGAATAGAGCAATTAGCGGTTTCCCCGGGGAGAGAGGGAGGGGAGAGCCCCCCTGTCCCAGTGCACCTCCGCAGCCCCTCCCTCTGGCTGAGACGTGGCCACCAGCGTCTGGCTCTGTGCCTGAGCTGGACACCGGCTGGCAAGCAAAGGGCTCCCAGCACCAGGCAGCCGTCGGCCCTGCGGACCCGGGAATTCGCCTGAGCCACGGTGCCCATGTGCCTGGGACGGATGACGTAAAGAAGAGCGTGCTTCTGGGCATGAGCAGATTGCCTTTCTCATTCCTGGGAAGCTACCACCACCACCACCCCTGCAGTGGCCTCTCAGGAGAGCCTGCACCAACTGGGGATGTTGGAGGGCTCCCAGAAATGTTCCTGGATCCAGGGGACAAATGCCCACAAGGGACCCCCGAGGAAGGTGACCGGCCCGGGTTCTCCAGGGGCGGCTCTCTCACCCTGCGCTGAGGAGCAGCTGAGCAAGAGGAGTGCCAGTGTGCCCCGGGCTCCCCACGCCGTTGGGCGCGGGGAAAGGGTCACCAATTGGGGGGGGGGCTTTAAAGGGGGTGAGAGAAATTCCTGGGGGAGGAGCAGGCTAGCTATGGCTCTGTGCTGCTTCCAGGATCTCAGGCGGTACACCCGTGGGCCTGGTTGCTGGGGAACATGGGTGGGAGGGTGCTGCTGCAGAAGGCTGCAAACAGCCGGGCCGAGGTCAGAGCCTGGCCAGGAGACACCCCCCTTCCCACCCCTGGCGATGGCAGGCAGCCAGACCTCAAGGGATGCCCGGCGTTGCGGGGGCTGAGGGCCAGCCGTGGCAGCCCCCGTCATTCGCTGTTGTCATGGCAAAGGTGTGAGCCGAGGGTGGGGAGGGCGTATGAGCGGAGTGGTGGGGTGGACTGGGTGGGTGGGGGGTGTATGCCGGGTCTCACCCAGAGGGCCCTTTCCTCGCGGCTGTGCGAGTCCCCTAGCTTACTGGGCAGGTCTTACCTTAACTGTCGCTGAGTGAGGCGAAGGCAGGGCCTGAGACCTGGGTTCTGGTCGGTTGGCACGTGTGTGCGCGTGTGTGCTTGCTTGCTCATTGGCCGAAAGCCAATTAGCGTTCCCTAGACAGCAGGAGAAGCAGAAGCAGAATGAGCCTGTGGCAGAGGCCGCGGTGTGGGGCGCGCCTGTTGGCTTCTGATCGGCAGTGGCGGGGGGCTCTGGCGCTGGTGCCTGAATAGGGGCAGGCTGTGGCCAGGCGCCGCCACCGCCCTTGGGCACGAAGTGGAAGGGGCGAGAAAGAGGGGGCGAGACGACAGCGGCGGCGCCTGAGCTGCAGAGGATGGGGAGGGCCGGCTGGGGGCCGCCTTGGGCAGCAGCCGTGGGCCCTTCAAGAGGGCCAGTGGCTTGCTGTGCCCTGCAGGGCGAGGCTTTCCTGAAGCATTTTGCTCCTCAGGCTGCAGCTCTGTGGCCAGACTTGGAAGGGGCGATGCTTGAGTTGCGCCGTTTGGACCCGTCTTGTGGGAAAAACTGCCGGGCCAGGCGTCGCGCCTCCTGATTCACTGCGGAGGCCGCAGGGCAGAGAACGTCTCCGGCTGCAGCACGTCATGCGAGCTGATCTGGGCTGGGGGTCGGGGAGGGCCCCGGGGAGGACCGCACGGCTGGGCTGGGGATCTTCCCAGCAGGGCTGGGCTGGGGATCTTTCCAGTAGAGCTGAGCGCGTCCAGCCTCGACCCCCCCCCCCCCCGCAACCGTCTGGCTGCTTTGCCGGAGGTGTCGTGGAACCGGGAGAGCGCATGAGGCGGCAGCCTCCCCCCAGGCTTTGCTCGCACAGTGATGGCAGAGAGCTGGGGGGTGGCGGGGGGGGGCACATCTGTCGTGAGGGTTCTGCTGTCACGGGGGTGGGGGTGGGGGTGGAGGGCTGCCGGATCCCTCTGGATGGGGGGCGGTTGAACGGCTGATGACCGCAACAGGCGGCCTGTGATGCCTGCCGCTTCTCCACTGAGGAGATCGGGTTGGTGCCGAGAAGGTCAAAGAGCGCGTTCTGCACTGTGTGGGTTGATCTGGAGGGTGGGGGAGGCACAGGCGGGTAGGGGGGGCGGGCCTCCCTGCTGGTCGAGGTGAATGTGTGAGTATTTCAAGCGGAAATGGGAAGCCGGTGTGTTGGGTTTCTCACCAGCCTGCAAAGCAACACCTCTTGCAGTGCTTGGGGGAGAGGGGGGAGGGAGGGGGCTCTGTCCCACTCTCCTGCCTCCGTGTGCCAGGGCCAATTTCCGAGGCCATTGGCCCGCTGCTGGTGCTGCGTCATCCCCCCCCCCCCCAGCTTCCATCTGTGTCCATAACCCACGTGCCCCCCTTCTTTCCTTCCTTCTTTCCTTCCTCCCTTTGCAGGAGGGCGACTCGCTGGGGGCCATGGAGAAGCTGTGCCGGCAGCTGACCTACCACCTGAGCCCCCACTCCCAGTGGCGACGGCAGGGCATGGTGAAGAGGAAGCCGCAGGCCTGGTGAGCGAGGGAGGGGCGTCTCCTCCGCGAGGGCCACCGTGGGGCGTTGGAGGGGGCGGGGTGGGTGGGGAGCACCGGCTGAGTGGGGGCCAGACTCGCTGGGGGGAGAAGGACAAGTGGAGTGGCAGGGGGGAGGCCTCTGGGCCTTGTTCCCCCCCTCCCTCCCTGGCGGACCATGTGGGCCTGGAGGAAGCCGGAGGCCCCTGGGCAAGGCTGGCACGGGGGACGGGAGCAGCTGATCCTTCAGCAGGTAGAAACCTAGAAGAGTAATAATAATAACAACAATAACAAAAACAATAACATATTTATTACCCGCCTCTCCCTCTGGATCAAGGCAGGGAACAACACCAAATAAAACCAATGCAATATTAAAATAACAGTCACAACATCTTAAAATTCTTAGCTTTAAAATCCATCTGGGTAGGCCTGCCGGAAGAGACTAGTCTTCACAGGTGTCTTAAACTCAGAGAAGGCATTAAGCTGATGAATCTCCTCCGGCAGGCCGTTCCACAGTCTGCGGGCGGCGGAGGAAAAGGTCGGCCTAGTTGAGGCTGACTGGAGTAAACCTTTCCCAGAGGACCTGAGTGTGTGGGGCGGATTGTACGGGAGAAGGCGATCCCGCAGGTAGCCTGGACCCAAACCATGTAGGGCTTTAAAGGTAATAACCAACACTTTAGACTTCGCCCGTAAACTGATTGGCAGCCAATGAAATGATTTTAAAGTTGGTGTAATGTGGTCACCTGTAGGTGTACCTGTGACCAACCTGGCTGCCATATTTTGAACTAGTAGAGTAGAGTTAGAAGGGGCCTATAAGGCCATCGAGTCCAACCCCCTGCTCAATGCAGGTTCCACTGTCGTGCTGCTCTAACAGACTTGGAGTTTTTCCTGGTTTCCTGTAGCTTGAGCCCATTAGTCTGTGTCCTGCAGTCTGGGAAGATCAAGAAGAGATCCTGGCCCTCCTCTGTGTGACAACTGAAGAGTGCTCTCATGTCTCCCCTCAATCTTCTCTTCTCCAGGCTAAACATGCCCAGTTCTTTCAGTCTCTCTTCATAGGCCTTTGTTTCTAGACCCCTGATCATCCTGGCTGCCCTCCTCTGAACACGCTCCAGCTTGTCTGCGTCCTCCTTAATTGTGGAGCCCAGAACTGGACGCAATACTCAAGATAAGGCCTGACCAGGGCCGAATAGAGAGGAACCAGCACCTCACGTGATTTGGAAGCTATACTTCTATTAATGCAGCCCAATATAGCATTTGCCTTTCTTGCAGCCCTATCGCACTGTTGGCTCCTATTCAGCTTGTGATCTACAACAATTCCAAGGTCCTTCTCGTTTGTAGTATTGCTGAGCCAAGTATCCCCCATCTTGTAACTGTGCCTTTGGTTTCTATTTCCTAAATGTAGAACTTGGCATTGATCCCTATTAAATTTCATTCTGTTGTTTTCAGCCCAGAACTCCAGCCTATCAAGATCACTGAAGTTTGTTTCTGTCTTCCAGGGTGTTAGCTATCCTACGCAATTTTGTGTCATCTGCAAATTTGATAAGCATTCCCTGCACTTCCTCATCCAAATCATTAATAAAATGTTGAAGAGCACTAGGCCCAGGACAGCCCTGCGGTACCCCACTCGTTACCTCCCCCCAGTTTTGAGAAGGTTCCGTTGATAAGCACTTTTGGAGTCCGATTCTGTAGCCAACTGTGAATCCACCTAATAGTTGTTCCTTCTACCCCACTTTTAGCTAGTTTGTCAATCAGAATATCATGGGGCACTTTGACAAAAGCTTTGCTGAAGTCAAGATGTATGACATCCACGGCATTCCCACAGTCCACAAGGGAGGTTACCCGATCAAAGAATCCATGCTGACTTCTAGTAATCACTACATTGTTTTCAAGGTGCTTACAGACTGACTTCTTTAGAATCTGCTCCAAAAATTTCCCAGGGATGGACGTCGGACTAACTGGTCTGTAGTTCCCGGGTTCCTCCTTTTTGCCCTTTTTGAAGATAGGGACAACATTAGCCCTCCTCCAGTCATCCGGCACCTCACCCATCTTCCATGATGTCGCAAAGATAGTGGGCAGTGCTTCTGAGAGCTGGCATTGCCTGCTGTGCCCCTTGCATGGAGGGAGCCTGTTCAGGTTAGGAAACGGAGGCCCCAGTGGGTTGACTTTTCAGTCCGATAGGAAGCACCTCCGTTCCTGTTACTCCTCTGTGCTGCAGTGCAGAGTTAAGGCTTCCGTGCCAGTCCGTGAGGGCAAGTGGACCGAGATTTTGCAGTCTCCTGCTTTTCTGTGTTGCAAAGGCTCCCTTCCTATGTTCAAGTCTCTCTCTGTGTGTGTGTGTGTGTCTGTGCGTGTGTTGCAGAACATGCTTTTGAATATGCTTTTGGGCTTGGGTGGCACGGACTCTCCATCGCTCATAGAGCTGAGGCTCACTTCTGACAGCTCCTGCTGCTTGCAAAGGAAGATTAGAAATGAGAAATGAAAGACGTGCCGCCTGGAAGTCTAGGAGCCGTGGAGGATGTGCTTGCAGGCGGGAGCGCGTGTGCGTGCGTGCGTGCCTGCCGGCCGCTCGGTCACTGTTCCTCCTAAGCAGTGATGCTGCTGCCCTGCTGGATGACAGATGAGGTGCCAGGGCTGGGTCCTCCTTCAGGAATGATGGGGGTTTGCGCTCCCCCCCCCCGGTGCTCTCCACAACCTGTCACCCTCTGAATCTTTGCGCAGATTAACTGGAGATTAATTTCATCTTAGCTTTAGCCACCAGCCTGCTGCTGGGAAAATCAGGCACACACTGACGTGTCCTTGAGGGAGGGGGGAACCCACCAATCTTGCAGGGACGTCAGCAAGCAGGTGCTTTTTGGCATTTGTTCTCCAGTTCCCCACATGGAACCGCTTGATTTCTAAAAAGGTTTTTAAAGGAGGGCCCTTTTGCATCTGCCTTTCCCCACCTCCCCTCCCCTCTGTAATCCCAGTCACAAATGCACCAGAAAGGTTCCCATCATTTAAAGTTGCAAATAAATACATTGTCTCTCTAAGAATAACCATGCAAATTACAGACTAAATAAATAACCTTATTAGAAAAAATAAACATATATTTATGTATTTATTTATTACATTTTTATACCGCCCAATAGCCGAAGCTCTCTGGGCGGTTTCCTTCTATATATGCTTGCACGCAGCTTATATAGAAGGAAATTGAAACTAAAATAGCCCTACGTGGGATGTGTCCCTGGCACCAGGTGACGGCCTTTTTATTTTCTCAGATATTTCACCTCTGTTGATCTGTTTTACATGGACTTCGAAGTTTCCCTGGGGGGGCAGACAAACAAAACAGTTTTCTGTTTTTATTTGAACGTAATGCTATTTATTTATTGATGACATTTACCTAGATCCTGCCTTTCCCCCTCCTCAAGGAACCCAAGGCGGCACACATAGGACCCTCCTCCTCCTCCTCTCCATTTCTTTCCTCACAACAACAACCCTGTGAGGCAGGTTGGGCTGTGAGGCAGTGACTTTCCATGGCAGAGTGGGGGCTAGAACCCGGATCTCCCAATTCCCAGTCCAAAGCTCCAACCATTACACCACACTGGATCTTTTATGATGCTAAATGTTTGTTGTTCGCCCCCCCTCCCCCCGGTCAAGTTTCTGAAAAATGGGGCATAGATATAAACAAACAAATAAATAGTGAGGGTAGAGGCGTGAAAGCTGGAGGCCGGTGGAACGGCAGGTTAAGTCTGGCCCTCTTCACATGGCCTAAAGCCAAGCCCTGAGCATCCCCCACTGGAAACCATCCAGACTGTGGCATACAAGACTGTGGAGAGGCACTTTTGAGCCAGGCCACCAGTGGGAACTTCCCCGTCTCCTTCCTGCTGTGGTTACATTTCCTGTACTGGAAACGCCCCCTGTCGAAGCCTGCAGTGCCACTTCTCCGGCTGCGTGGGCCGCCTTCTGCTTCAGCTTCAGCTTCGAGCTGTGATCGATACGGTGGCTTTGGCTCTCTGCCACCTGTACTTGCTCCAGAGGAGGGGCTCGGCTCCCATTTGTGTGAGTCACCAAATCAGGACGGGGTGGGTGGAGAGCAGTCCTGGCAGGCAGAGGCCGCCTGAAGCTTCAGGCTTCATGGTGCCACAGGGTAAGGGGGCACCCAGGTGGCCGGAGGGAAGGCCAGAGCCCATCAGAGGCAGACCTGCGTCGGGAGCGTCTGGCACACGGGGTCTCTGCACACCACACGCTCCCTTCCTTCTGCTGGAGGGGCTCCAGATCCTGGCAATCCCCCCCCCCCCAATCTTGTTGTGCTTCATGCTGCCAAGTGGGCCTTGAGGGTGCTGAGGTGCTCTCCTGGATGGGTCCCCGTTTCCCAGAGAGAGGACTTGCTAATCGGATCTCCGTCTCTCACTGGAGCCAGCTGGCAGGATTTCTTCCTCCGACTGGGGTGGGTGGGAAAACGTCTTTCCATCTGCCTTTCATTCAGGCACGTTCAGGCCATGTGGCTGTACTGCCTGCACAGGGTCCCTGCTCTGTCTCTTCCTCCGTCTCAGCCCAGTCCTCTGCCTCCACCTTCGCTCGCAGGAACGTATGCCAACCTTACAGGACAGGTTACTGAGCCGATACAGGTGAATTGTCCTGGACATTTGGGAAAGCACTAGCTGAACCTTGAGTGTTGCCACATCTTCTGCAGACATCATTGAAATGTTAGCATGGTTTCCTTTCCTTTCCTGCCCCCCTTCCTGTTGTTCTCCTGAGCGCTTCGTTCTTGGAGCCTCTTCCTTGCCGCCGGGGTGGGCGGTTGCCAGGCCTGCTGTGTGTGGAGGCCTGGAGACGGCTCACAAGGCTCCCTCTCCTCTTCTTCTTCTTCTTCCTTCTGTTGCAGCTTGAAAGCCATCCTGGTGGGGAATCCTCAGGACAACACGGTGGACCTGTCTGGCATCCCTCTGACCTTGAAGGAACTAGACCGGGTCATCTCCTACCTCCGGCACAGCTCGGAGCACGTGGAGAACGTGGAGCTCTGCTTCACGGAGCTGACGGATGAGTTGTTCCTGCAGCTGCTGCCTGTCCTCAGCGCCCTGCCTCGCCTCAGCACGCTCTCCCTCAATGGCAACAGGCTCACGAAGGCCATCCTGCGGGAGCTGACGGAAGCCCTGAAGGACTCCCGGAATTTCCCCAGCATGACCTGGATCGACCTGGGCAACAACGTGGACATCTTCTGCCTGCCGCAGCCCTTCCTGGTCAGCCTGAAGAAACGGTGCCCCACGCAGGGCAGCCTGCCGACCATCCTGGAGTTTGGCGAGAGCCAGGTGAGCGACTTGGAGAGCCAAGAGGGGCTCCCCTCTGGGGACGAGGACAGGAGCGACAGCAGTGCGGGGGATGCCGGGCCCGGGCAGGGGCAGGCAGGTGACGCGATTGAGGTCCGGCTGCTGCCGAGTGAATCTGCCGCGCGAGACGAGCTGGTGCCTGGTCTGCTTCAGACATGAAGAGCGTCTGCCTCTCATGGGCTCCGAAGGGACCCTCCCAACAGCAGCGACGAGTCTTGGCCAGGCTCAGCGGACGCCGACGAGTTGCTCTTGCGGTCATGAATGCCAGTCAGTTTTCATTTCATGGAGGACCAGGTGGTTGTCGGTGGGAAAGGGCGTTGAGCCTTTTAGCTCCCCAGCTCTTGTCACTAGGACGGAGGAGACCCGTGTGGCCTCTGCGGCGCTAGAAAGAGGAAAAGGCGTCAGGATTTCCATTTTGGCTATAGCGCCCATCCCCCATCCTCATTACAGACTGGCTACAGATGTAAAACTAGCAAAACCTTGAACTTCCCAGATAAATAATTGTTTTGAGTAGCAATTTCAGGAAAGGATTTCTACTTTTGGGTAAAAGATGGAAGGGTTGCAGAGAGCTGGGCCTGTTCCACAGAACGGAGCGAAACACTTGTGGCTTTCAGGTGCAATTGGGCAAAACCAGTGTGATGGCAGCCACCGGAACGAAATGCCGCAGAGGAACACTGCGTGTGATGGCATGGGAGGCTGCAACCTTGATGAAGCTAAGCGGGGCTAGGCCTGGTCAGTTTCTGGAAGGGTGACTACCTGGGAACCCCATGTACATGGATCCCTGCCTTGAGCAGGGGGTTGGACTCCGTGGCCTTGCAGGCCCCTTCCAGCTCTGCCATTCTACGATCTACACTGTGATCTGGCCAACGAGCGAGTGGGGTTTCCGGCCCTCGGCCCCATTCGCCTCCCAAGTTCCACAATTTAACATGCTGAACTCATCACTACAACGCAGGATGTGAATCAGCAGAAGGGCCCACCTGTTGGATCTTGCAGTTGTTTCCACTGCTTCTGGATTGGTTTGCACATCGAAGACGCCGGGGCAAAGGGAAAGCGCTCCGGACGCCCTTCGCTTTCAACCCAGGGGGCTTAAGCCCCGTGACCACTCTGTCTAAAGAGCAGATGCTTGGTGGGGGTGGGGGGCTGTGGTAACGTAGCTGGTCGTGGCCGTTTCATATATTCATATTGCAATTAATTGTGTGGAATAGCTGTGCTTCCTCACAGGGGTTTCTGTGTGGCGACTGCGTAGCTCTGCCGTTCTCAGCTACTTTGAATTTTCCATCACTGTGACAAGGAGGGGAGCCTGGGGGGCAGTTCGGACGCAGAGCTCCGCTCTGGCCTCGAGTCTCCCTGACCTTCTAGGGTACTTTGCTTCCTGCAAAAGGAACGGAGCCACGGCCAACCGGGCCTTGCTGTGATGTGGTCCTCATGGCGCCTGCTTCCTTGCTGGACTGGCCACCCCCACCCCCTGCCAGGATTGAGTCAGTGGCCTCTGTCGGGTCTTCGTTTTGGCTACTGAGAGTGCTTTCCCTCCCCCAGCCGAAGGAAGTGACCCCCCAGTGCCAGGCATGAGTCTGCTGCAAGGAGGTCAGTCTCTTCATCCAAGGAAGGACCAAACCTGCTTCCAGGCTCCTTCGCCTTCCCACACCAGCGCCCTCCACCCCTTCAGCTGCAGCCACGGATGAGCTTCCCCCGTGGCACCCACGCAAGCCACGTTCCCCATCTGCTGCCGTCTCCGGGACCTGTGCACCCTTTCTGGAGGGGCCAACCTGCTCTTCCTAGGAGTCAAAGTTTTGTCCTAATTTGCATGTAGCTGGATTTTTTTTTAATATGCTTTGTAAAGCAAGCGTGACAATAAAATCTCTCATTTGAAATAGGAGGGTTTCTCCGGCGGTGGCGGCGGCGGCGGTGGGGGGGAGGGGAGACAAAACCTTCTCTTGTGGAGCGGAATAATTGCCTGTCGCGCTGCAAGGGAGACAGGCGGACGTTTTGCCGGGAGAATGACAGCGAGCCGTCTGTGCCGAGAGTTCGGGGCCAGGCCCGGTCTCGCGGATGCCGCAAGGACAAAATGAACGTGGGGGGCTGCAGAGACATGAGGTGCCGTGGGGGAGGGGGGCAGCCTGGGTCCTTCTGGGGGCAGAGTGGGGAGGGGCTGCTCCGTTGCAGAAGGGGCCACTTGGAAGGAACTAAAGTGGCGGTGGGGGCAGCGACCAGAGCAGCAGGAGGCCTGGGTGTTGCCCCCCACCGCCTGCCTCTGCCGGTTGGAAGCTGACCAGGAATGTGGTGCAGGAGAGGGCAGCGTGGGGCGCTCTGGCTCATTCTGGCTTCTGAGATCTTACCTTTGTGGCCAGACTGGTCTCTGGAATCGTCAACACTGCTCTGCAGCACCTTTCTAAAGGGTCATGTCTCAGCAGGCTCTATTCTTATCCAGGTAGCCAATGAATGGACAGCAGTGTGGCAGCCCAAGACAGCAAAGTGCAGGAGTGTCCCGGGCTCCTTTTGAAAAGAGCCCAAGACCAGTCCCTGCCGGGAGAACAGCTGCTTGGGGAGCAGGCGGGGGCTTCACCCTGCCTTTGCAAGGGACTGGGACTGGGACTTGCAAAACGGCAGGCAGGCAGACCGCTGGACCTGATAACCGGCCTCCTGGAAGGGCATCAGGCAGGACTCGGTTGCACTTTGGGGGGAGGCTCTCAGCTGGCCCCTCCCACCCCTCTGAACCCCCTGCAGCAGATGGAGGCGCTCGGGGTCAGAGTACATTGGGGAACAGACACCCACAGGCTGCTGGGGTAGGTCGGTGGGACAGGACTGACCGGTGCCACTTCTAATCAAGCAAAGGTGGATGGGCCTGGCTCTGCCAGCAGTTACAACCTGGGAGGGGGGGGCACAGCACACTTGGCCAAGGCAAGAAAAACGCCTGTTCCCTTAGAAGAAGAATTTATTACGGTCACAAAACCAGCAAAACAGGACAGCACTGTAAACTGGAATTCCTGCATTGAGCAGGGGGTTGGACTAGATGGCCTCATAGGCCTCTTCCACCTCTACTATTCTACGATTCTATCATTCTATGAACACAATAATATTCCCAGGGCCAACAAAGCAGGATGGTGCTATAAATGTAATATAAAAAGGTGATAATTAAAAGTACAAGTAGAAAAGCAATTAATTAAATTGTACATGTCTCACTCGTAATATTGTGAGATTTAAGAAATTAAAACATTGTCACAGTCAGATGGTATCATCCCACGCTGACAAGCAATTGTAGCAGCATAAAATCTTTTGCCACCTTCGAGGTTATCTGAGAATTCTGGTCGGCCAGGAAATAATCTATGTAAAACACATCAGATCTCCCAGGAATTCCTTGTAAGATACGGGGTAATGAAAACATGCTGAAAATCACAATGAAAGGAGCAGTACATGGCCCACAGTCTCTGATCATGCCAGCTTTACAGGGGCAAAAGTGCTCAGCATGTGGAATCCTGCTGCATCTACCCTCCAAAAGTGCGGAGGGAAGCACGTTGTACTTCCCTCCGCAAAATACTTTCCTGTATTTTGGAATAGTTAGAAAAGTTAAATAGGTTGCAGGTAGAGAAGCCTGCCCCCATCTCTAAATTCAGTTGGTGGGGCAGCTGCTGTGATGTGATCTTGTAGCTCAGTGTCCCTCATAGGCTGCCCTGTCCTCTTTGGCTTCTGACTGGCCCAAGGCCCGGATGGCATTTCCCGAGAGACCCAAATTACACAGTGTCTTGTCCACAGCTCTTTCTTTAGAAATGTTCCAGCAGCAGGAGGGGCCAAGTGCGCCGCTCACGTCCCCTGCTATCAAAGGAGGCAGAAATGTCGCCACACAAAAGGGTGCCAAGCCGCGGGCACGTGGCCGGCAATGCCCATTTTGCCAAGGCTTCTACAAACTGGCCACTGGAACTGAAGCCTCACATCTTCACAGAAGGCCCCTCGACGTTCCAGGAGGCAGCTTCAAAAAGCCTTTTTATTTTTATTTTAAAAAGGGAACTGTCCTCCTGTGCATTAACTTACTCTTCTGTGCAAAGGCCCCGAGGCTTTGGCAGTTTGTGTGAAGGCTGCTTTGATGTGGGGAGACAGTTGTGTTGCGTTGCTTGCAGTGTTTCAAATTAGGAAAGGGATACTTTCAAAGAGGGGGGATGCAGAAACTCAGGAAAAGAGCCCCCCACCCCGTGCCATTCTACAGGAACACTGAAACATGCATAGGAATGCTCCTTACATTATATAAACATGCCAAATAATAACTTGAAAGTAATAAGGATGCATCTTAACGTTAAAACAATACAGGTTTTTTTCCGAGCTGAGAAGCATTGCATATTTCACTTTCCCTGAAATTTTGTTTCCTGCAAAGAATTGTACCACACATTTCCAGGAATTTCCCATCTCTACCAATGACCCCCAGCCCACATGGGTGAGACCAGGAGTGATGTGCAGAAGGTACGCACTTGACGGGGCAGCAGCACATGAACCGCTTCTCTCCAGCAAATAAAGGTCTTCTGCCTGCTGCCTGCTCAGCTCTCACTGATTTTCTAGCTACCTACTGGAAGGCGGTTCCTTAATGGAAGAGCTTGTGTGCGTGTGTGCGCCTGGCACTCCTCCCTTCCAGTACCTAGATGGCAGTGCTTTCATGATGAGAAAATGAACACAGTACTGAATTGCTACTAGTGGTTTCTTTTTGAATTTGAACACACCGCAGAAAAATTAGAGCGTGAATAAATGCTTTCACAGTTGACAAACTCAAGGGATGCCTTCTCAATTCTTCGCATCATTGCAGAGCACAGGTAATGCGACCCCTTGTATTTTAGGTCGGGAAGGTTACTAAGCAAGGCAACACCCGACACCTCACTCAGCATTGAAACTTCGCCCTGGAGGGAAGGCGCTGCTCTTTTGTGGAGCTATTGGGGGCTTCCCCTTTTTTCTTCTGGTTCTGTGTCCAGATGGTGTCTCTCCCCCCCCCCCCGTCCCCCCTCTCTCTGTGATTAAGGACTTCAGGTGTTGTGTCTGCCTCCAGGAGACACTCCGATCACTCAGCGGCGACTGGCTGGTGCCCCTTGGAGCTGGTGGGGCGGAGAGGGGAGGTACTAAAACAAATGGCAGTACTTGCCCATAGGGAAACCCTACTTGCCCATAGGGATCTATTGCAAAGCGCTTGCCCATAGCATTCTATAGGACAGAATTGTCCATAGAGAAACCATACTTCTGTTTACTGCTGGGCTAACCTTAGCCGCTAAGGCATTGGCTCAAAAAGGACTTTGCCTGTCCTTCCACAGCCGGACTTTCGGCAAAGTGGAGCCAGCTGGAGGTATTGGCAGTAGAGAAGGCCCAGCAGTGAGAGCGACAAAGGGGCCAATATGGGATAAACTTGTGTAGGGCGGCTAGAGTGAGCAGGCACTTGAAAGGCTGGAATTATGTACTGATGAAACGTGCCCACCGCTGACTCTCCTGAGGTGGCCCTCACCTGGAGATGTCTGGAAACCACCTGCCTGGGTTGGCGGATCTGCCTGGCAGCTGAAGAAGGGCCTGGCCCGGTACTTCGCCCCTACCCCCAGCCTGCAGTATCTGCACCCCATTGCTGCACATCCCTGGCATTTCCCACTCTCTGTCTGCACATGGAGCCCTCCCCCAAGTAGAAAGCCTTCTCCAGCCTGGTGTCCTACAGATGTTTTGGACTGCAGTCAACCCCAGCCAACATGGCCAATGGTTACCAAGGATAGTCTGAAACATCTGCAGGCCTCAGGTTGGGGGATGCAACTTTACAGAGTAAACATTTCTTGACAGTCCCCATGTGGAGGACTCTAAACTGCAGAGATTAAACGATAGAAGAATGCTAGTTGTCACAGAAGTCCATAGGAGGATTTTGTATTGTTTGCAGTATTATTTGTTTATTTCATTTTTATACCGCCCAATAGCGGAAGTTCTCTGGGCGGTTCACAAAAATTAAAACCATGAAGAGCATAAAAACAACCAAACAATTTAAAACACACACACAAAGTACAATACAAAAAGCACAACCGGAATAAAACCACACAGCAAAAATTAATATAGGTTAAAATATGAGATTAAAACAGCAAATTTTAAATTTAAGTTAAATTTGGTGTTAACATACTGAGAAAATAAAAAGGTCTTCAGCTAGCGATGGAAGGAAAACAGTGTAGGCGCCAAGTGAATCTCTCTGGGGAGCTCGTGCCACAGCAGAGAAGGCCCTGCTCCTCCTGGTAGCCACCTGCCTCACTTCCTTTGGCAGGGGCTCGCGGAGAAGGAGCCCTGTGGATGATCTTCAGGTCCGGGCAGGCACATATGGGAGGAGGCGTTCCTTCAAATAACCTGGCCCCAAACCATTTAGGGCATTGAATGTTATTGCACAGGCTATTTCTCTAATCCCAAGGAATCCCAACACCAACCTCCTAATTAGGCTGGGTGTCCTGCCAGTAGACACCCTATGGGATTGTCGAGCACTTCACTGCAGGAACTTACAGCTCCAATCACTCTTGTAAGTTAAAAGAAATACTTAGGACAAGCTTCTTTCCTTTTTATTTCCACTTCTTTCATTTCATTGCTTTCTTGTTTCCTTCTTCCTTTCTTCTTCTCACATACTCCTTTGAACAGATTAGCAAACTTCACTTAGCTTCCTCCGCTTCTCTAGTTTATCAGGTTTACCAAACAAAACCCGATGAAAGCCGTACCTTTGGAAAATAGTTTAAAATGATTTAAAATAGATTAAAATACTTTGATTGTGAGCAGAGGAGCCCAGCCTCTCTCCGTTCACAAATCCAGTACAATGTTTAACAAACCGATTGGCCGAAAGTAGACTTCCACGGACGGGTGGTGTGCAGACGGCATTCCTCATCAAGATCCGGAACATTAACGCCAGGACAATCCTCAGCGACGCAGAGAGACCTGGGCCAGCCGTGATCCTTCTGGACTTCGCCTTCCAACAAAACGAGGGGAAGGTTTTGAACGGCACTGCAAGACACACAAGGATACTATTTCCATGCTCAAACGAATGCACGCCACACAGTATTTGTTTCCTGAAACCATCCACTCCACTGGCTTCTCTAAGATGGAACCCTCCGTCCCCCGCGGCACGCCCCCAAAGTTAGCGGAGCTTGTGGAAGCGTGGCGGCAATCCCAGTCACCGGGGGCGAAGGGGAAGAAGCCCCCACGGGTGCAAGGACAGAACCCAAGGAGTGTGGAAGTGCAGGAGAAGCTAGAGCAACTTTGAGGGCGTGTCCTTGACACGGCAGGCTGCCGAAAGGGACCTGAGCGAATTCACGAGGGGTATGATACTTTTTTGGTATCTACACTCGTTACCTTTCATGCGTGGCCCTTGGTAGTCCAAAAGCCAGCCCCCCCCCCGCACACACGGAGCCAGATGTTCTAGAGCACCTCCCCCAGAAGTCATGACTTAGCTTTTGTAGTCCATCGGAGGAGCTGCCGGCCTCCTGCAGCCTGGGCCGGAAAGGGAGACCACGGATTTATCTCTGGTGGAGCAGTGCCATCCAGGAGGAAGCGGAGCTGTTGTAACATCTCGCATGTGTCGGGTCGGCGGACTTTGGGCTTGCAGAATCGGCTTTCTTTCCTGGAAGAAACCTGGGACCCAACACTCAGAGCCAGGTGCAAACTAGACATACCCTAAGAAAATGGGAGCAGGGCGTCCCCGAGCATCTCCTCGGGCCCGGGACCGGTGGAGATGCCTATCACAACCGAGCCCATCAGCTTCATTGGCCAACGGCTGGCAGAGTGCGATGGCATTGGCCAGGGTTACTTACTGATCTAGCTGCCCCGTTGAGACCAGATAAACTTCTGTATCATGTGGAAACGCAGCCCTGGGTTTCGTCACCCGATGGGTCGACCAGGGCCAGCAGAAGGATGGGGGGGGGGGCGTGCCACCCCGTGGACTCTCTTGGACCTCTGATGCTGTTCTTCTGGGAAGGCTGCCTTGAAGTTGCGTATTGCAACGGTTCCACTCCTGCCTAGAATGCCTCTTAGACAACGTGGGCGTAGGGGAGAATGGATCTCTCCTAGGGCACCATTTCACCCCATGCTTTTCGACAGCTACATGAAACCGTCGGGAGAGGTTCTCCAGGGGAGCGGGCTGAGGCAGCAACCAGGACACCTCGCTTCGCCTCTCCTTCTCAGCTCAGAGAGCTGAGGCCGTGGAAGCTCTGAACCAGCGCCTGGGCAGGAGAGTGGGCTGGATGAGGGCCCGTGAACCGAGAGTCAAGCCAGACGAGACGCAAGTGCTATTTGTGGGCGGTTCATCGATCCGGTTAAGGGACAGTCGCCCTGCTCTGGAAGGCGAGTTACAGGCCTTCTAAAGAGTGAGGTCTGCCGTGCGGAGATGACGGTGGCTCCGTCCTCGTCTGCAGAGGCACAGGCTCCCTCGGGGGCTCAGAGCACCACCTGTTCAAGGAATCCTTTTTACTTCTGATTAGTAGTTATTTTAATTATTAGTGGACTCTTAGTGATTTTCTCTCCTGTTGCTTTTAGTTTAGTGAATTTATTTCCATTCTCTTGGCCGGTTTTATTCTGTATTAGCTGTATTCTCTTTTAATTTCTTATTCTTTTAAATATTTTGTACACCAACTTTGGGCTTTGTGGGGAGTTAAAGTGCAGTAAATAAAAAGAAAAAATAGAACTAAATTAAAATAAGCTACAACTAAAATACAAAGGGAAATAAAAAAAACTGTGACCCCCGTTGAAACCCACATGATGAAAAGCCACTCTGAGCCACGGAGGGAGCCTGTGCCTCTACGGACAACGGCGGAACCGTGACCATCCCCACCACAGACGTCACCCTTGAGGAAGTGTGCAACTCCCTCCCCCTCCAGAACAGGGTGAACGTCACTAAGCCTGAACGATGACCCACCTGCAAACAGTACGTCTGTTCTGTCTGGATTGAATCTGAGTTTCTTGGCCCTCATCCAGTCCCTTCTCCTGCCCGTGTGCCTGTTCAGACCTTCCACTGCCTCAACCCTATGAGCTGAGAAGGAGAGGCACTGGTGAGGCCTCAGGCCGCGGCCCCGGTTAACGTCTCCTGGCGGTTTGATGTAGATGTTGGGAAGAATGGGGGTCAAAAAGAGCCCTGAGGTCCCCTGTAGCAAGACTGGCGTAGGACAGAGCCATCATCTCCCAACACCACCACCTTCAGAATTCTAGGCAAGAGCAGAAGCCTCGCAACACACGACTTCCCACCCCCACCCAAGACAGCCTTCCCAGATGGAGAGCATAAGAGGACCAAGGGAGTCCACGGGGTTGCAGGTCCCCTATCCTTCTGCCGGCAAAGAGACGGGGACAGCAGCAGGGTGCACGCCCCCCCCATCCCTCTCTTGGCACAGGTCGACCCAAGAGCGACCCCCCCTTCTCTAAAGCAGGAGCAGATGACTCATGCCTGTGACCCCCTTGGAGCTGCCTCCCATAAAGCTTCAAAGATTATTAAGGCATTTCTACTTCTCAGTTGTTCTCTGCAGTTACAGATTTTATTTATTTATTTTTTAAATTGTTATACCACCCACTAGCCGAAGCTGTCTGGGCGGTCCAGATGTGCATGCAGGCAATAATCCATTCACACATGCAGTTCAAGGTTTACCAATCTTCTGGCAAACGTAGACTCACACGGATGGTTGCGGACGGGTGGCGTTGAAATGACGTTCCTCATCATCATCTAGAACAGAAAGGCCAGGACCATCCTCAGCAACACGTAGGGGCGCGAGCAGTCGTGTTCCTCCTGGAACGTCTCCGTGGGGGGAAAAAAGGCAGGAACTTATTTAACGGTCCATCACAGTGAAACACGCAAGAATATCTTTTTGTCTGTTACATATCCAAACAAAACACCTGATAAACGGTAGTTGCCTCCCTAAACATATCTCCCCGTGGCTGCCTGAACCGGCTTCTCAGAAATAAAATTCTGCCCACCTCACGGCATGCCTTTAAAGTTAGCTGAGCTAGTGGCAGCGTGGCAACAATCCCAGTCACCGCTGGCAAAGGGGAAGAGAGCCGAAGTGGTGCAAGAACGGAACCCAAGGAGTGAGGAAGTGCAGGAGAAGCCAGAGCAACTTTAAGGGCGTGCCGTCGATACGGTAGGCTACCGAAAGGAACCTGTGCGAATTCACAGGCGTACCATGTGCGAATTCAAGAGCGTATGTAGCCTAGGCTCTTAACTTTCCTGCCCCCTCGGCTGCCTAAAAATCCCTCCACCCACGCTTAGCTTGACCTTGTATGGCACCACACACCAGAAAAAGTAACTTAGCTGTTTTACTCGATCTGATGACCTGTCCGCCTCCTGTTGTGTCAGCTGGAAAGGGAAACCGTCGTCTTACTGCTGGTGAAAGGGTGCCGTCCGTGAGAAAGCCGAGTTGTTGCAGCTTCTCGTAGATCTGGGATGGAGAACATCAGGCCTGCAGGATCCGCTTTCCTTCTGAGAAGAACCCTGCGAACCACCACCCAGGACGAGTTGCAAAACAGGAGTGCAGGAAACTAAGAATATGAGGCCTCTGCAGCTGGCTCAGACCAAGCATCAAAGGTTATGAAGGCGTTTCTATTTCTCGGGCTTTTTCTACAATCGCATGCGTGCAATAATCCGTTCACAAATTCAGTACAATGTTTAACAAACCGATTGGCCGAAAGCAGACTTCCACGGACGGGTGGTGTGCAGACGGCATTCCTCATCAAGATCCGGAACATTAACGCCAGGACAATCCTCAGCGACGCAGAGAGACCTGGGCCAGCCGTGATCCTTCTGGACTTCGCCTTCCAACAAAACGAGGGGAAGGTTTTGAACGGCACTGCAAGACACACAAGGATACTATTTCCATGCTCAAACGAATGCACGCCACACAGTATTTGTTTCCTGAAACCATCCACTCCACTGGCTTCTCTAAGATGGAACCCTCCGTCCCCCGCGGCACGCCCCCAAAGTTAGCGGAGCTTGTGGAAGCGCGGCGGCAATCCCAGTCACCGGGGGCGAAGGGGAAGAAGCCCCCACGGGTGCAAGGACAGAACCCAAGGAGTGTGGAGGTGCAGGAGAAGCTAGAGCAACTTTGAGGGCGTGTCCTTGACACGGCAGGCTGCCGAAAGGGACCTGAGCGAATTCACGAGGGGTATGATACTTTTTTGGTATCTACACTCGTTGCCTTTCATGCGTGGCCCTTGGTAGTCCAAAAGCCAGCCCCCCCCGCACACACGGAGCCAGATGTTCTAGAGCACCTCCCCCAGAAGTCATGACTTAGCTTTTGTAGTCCATCGGAGGAGCTGCCGGCCTCCTGCAGCCTGGGCCGGAAAGGGAGACCACGGATTTATCTCTGGTGGAGCAGTGCCATCCAGGAGGAAGCGGAGCTGTTGTAACATCTCGCATGTGTCGGGTCGGCGGACTTTGGGCTTGCAGAATCGGCTTTCTTTCCTGGAAGAAACCTGGGACCCAACACTCAGAGCCAGGTGCAAACTAGACATACCCTAAGAAAATGGGAGCAGGGCGTCCCCGAGCACCTCCTCGGGCCCGGGACCGGTGGAGATGCCTATCACAACCGAGCCCATCAGCTTCATTGGCCAACGGCTGGCAGAGTGCGATGGCATTGGCCAGGGCTACTTACTGATCTAGCTGCCCCGTTGAGACCAGATAAACTTCTGTATCATGTGGAAACGCAGCCCTGGGTTTCGTCACCCGATGGGTCGACCAGGGCCAGCAGAAGGATGGGGGGGGGGGGCGTGCCACCCCGTGGACTCTCTTGGACCTCTGATGCTGTTCTTCTGGGAAGGCTGCCTTGAAGTTGCGTATTGCAACGGTTCCACTCCTGCCTAGAATGCCTCTTAGACAACGTGGGCGTAGGGGAGAATGGATCTCTCCTAGGGCACCATTTCACCCCATGCTTTTCGACAGCTACATGAAACCGTCGGGAGAGGTTCTCCAGGGGAGCGGGCTGAGGCAGCAACCAGGACACCTCGCTTCGCCTCTCCTTCTCAGCTCAGAGAGCTGAGGCCGTGGAAGCTCTGAACCAGCGCCTGGGCAGGAGAGTGGGCTGGATGAGGGCCCGTGAACCGAGAGTCAAGCCAGACGAGACGCAAGTGCTATTTGTGGGCGGTTCATCGATCCGGTTAAGGGACAGTCGCCCTGCTCTGGAAGGCGGGTTACAGGCCTTCTAAAGAGTGAGGTCTGCCGTGCGGAGATGACGGTGGCTCCGTCCTCGTCTGCAGAGGCACAGGCTCCCTCGGGGGCTCAGAGCACCACCTGTTCAAGGAATCCTTTTTACTTCTGATTAGTAGTTATTTTAATTATTAGTGGACTCTTAGTGATTTTCTCTCCTGTTGCTTTTAGTTTAGTGAATTTATTTCCATTCTCTTGGCCGGTTTTATTCTGTATTAGCTGTATTCTCTTTTAATTTCTTATTCTTTTAAATATTTTGTACACCAACTTTGGGCTTTGTGGGGAGTTAAAGTGCAGTAAATAAAAAGAAAAAATAGAACTAAATTAAAATAAGCTACAACTAAAATACAAAGGGAAATAAAAAAAACTGTGACCCCCGTTGAAACCCACATGATGAAAAGCCACTCTGAGCCACGGAGGGAGCCTGTGCCTCTACGGACAACGGCGGAACCGTGACCATCCCCACCACAGACGTCACCCTTGAGGAAGTGTGCAACTCCCTCCCCCTCCAGAACAGGGTGAACGTCACTAAGCCTGAACGATGACCCACCTGCAAACAGTACGTCTGTTCTGTCTGGATTGAATCTGAGTTTCTTGGCCCTCATCCAGTCCCTTCTCCTGCCCGTGTGCCTGTTCAGACCTTCCACTGCCTCAACCCTATGAGCTGAGAAGGAGAGGCACTGGTGAGGCCTCAGGCCGCGGCCCCGGTTAACGTCTCCTGGCGGTTTGATGTAGATGTTGGGAAGAATGGGGGTCAAAAAGAGCCCTGAGGTCCCCTGTAGCAAGACTGGCGTAGGACAGAGCCATCATCTCCCAACACCACCACCTTCAGAATTCTAGGCAAGAGCAGAAGCCTCGCAACACACGACTTCCCACCCCCACCCAAGACAGCCTTCCCAGATGGAGAGCATAAGAGGACCAAGGGAGTCCACGGGGTTGCAGGTCCCCTATCCTTCTGCCGGCAAAGAGACGGGGACAGCAGCAGGGTGCACGCCCCCCCCCCATCCCTCTCTTGGCACAGGTCGACCCAAGAGCGACCCCCCCTTCTCTAAAGCAGGAGCAGATGACTCATGCCTGTGACCCCCTTGGAGCTGCCTCCCATAAAGCTTCAAAGATTATTAAGGCATTTCTACTTCTCAGTTGTTCTCTGCAGTTACAGATTTTATTTATTTATTTTTTAAATTGTTATACCACCCACTAGCCGAAGCTGTCTGGGCGGTCCAGATGTGCATGCAGGCAATAATCCATTCACACATGCAGTTCAAGGTTTACCAATCTTCTGGCAAACGTAGACTCACACGGATGGTTGCGGACGGGTGGCGTTGAAATGACGTTCCTCATCATCATCTAGAACAGAAAGGCCAGGACCATCCTCAGCAACATGTAGGGGCGCGAGCAGTCGTGTTCCTCCTGGAACGTCTCCGTGGGGGGAAAAAAGGCAGGAACTTATTTAACGGTCCATCACAGTGAAACACGCAAGAATATCTTTTTGTCTGTTACATATCCAAACAAAACACCTGATAAACGGTAGTTGCCTCCCTAAACATATCTCCCCGTGGCTGCCTGAACCGGCTTCTCAGAAATAAAATTCTGCCCACCTCACGGCATGCCTTTAAAGTTAGCTGAGCTAGTGGCAGCGTGGCAACAATCCCAGTCACCGCTGGCAAAGGGGAAGAGAGCCGAAGTGGTGCAAGAACGGAACCCAAGGAGTGAGGAAGTGCAGGAGAAGCCAGAGCAACTTTAAGGGCGTGCCGTCGATACGGTAGGCTACCGAAAGGAACCTGTGCGAATTCACAGGCGTACCATGTGCGAATTCAAGAGCGTATGTAACCTAGGCTCTTAACTTTCCTGCCCCCTCGGCTGCCTAAAAATCCCTCCACCCACGCTTAGCTTGACCTTGTATGGCACCACACACCAGAAAAAGTAACTTAGCTGTTTTACTCGATCTGATGACCTGTCCGCCTCCTGTTGTGTCAGCTGGAAAGGGAAACCGTCGTCTTACTGCTGGTGAAAGGGTGCCGTCCGTGAGAAAGCCGAGTTGTTGCAGCTTCTCGTAGATCTGGGATGGAGAACATCAGGCCTGCAGGATCCGCTTTCCTTCTGAGAAGAACCCTGCGAACCACCACCCAGGACGAGTTGCAAAATAGGAGTGCAGGAAACTAAGAATATGAGGCCTCTGCAGCTGGCTCAGACCAAGCATCAAAGGTTATGAAGGCGTTTCTATTTCTCGGGCTTTTTCTACAATCGCATGCGTGCAATAATCCGTTCACAAATCCAGTACAATGTTTAACAAACCGATTGGCCGAAAGTAGACTTCCACGGACGGGTGGTGTGCAGACGGCATTCCTCATCAAGATCCGGAACATTAACGCCAGGACCATCCTCAGCGACGCAGAGAGACCTGGGCCAGCCGTGATCCTTCTGGACTTCGCCTTCCAACAAAACGAGGGGAAGGTTTTGAACGGCACTGCAAGACACACAAGGATACTATTTCCATGCTCAAACGAATGCACGCCACACAGTATTTGTTTCCTGAAACCATCCACTCCACTGGCTTCTCTAAGATGGAACCCTCCGTCCCCCGCGGCACGCCCTCAAAGTTAGCGGAGCTTGTGGAAGCGTGGCGGCAATCCCAGTCACCGGGGGCGAAGGGGAAGAAGCCCCCACGGGTGCAAGGACAGAACCCAAGGAGTGTGGAAGTGCAGGAGAAGCTAGAGCAACTTTGAGGGCGTGTCCTTGACACGGCAGGCTGCCGAAAGGGACCTGAGCGAATTCACGAGGGGTATGATACTTTTTTGGTATCTACACTCGTTGCCTTTCATGCGTGGCCCTTGGTAGTCCAAAAGTCCCCCCCCCCCCCCGCACACACGGAGCCAGATGTTCTAGAGCACCTCCCCCAGAAGTCATGACTTAGCTTTTGTAGTCCATCGGAGGAGCTGCCGGCCTCCTGCAGCCTGGGCCGGAAAGGGAGACCACGGATTTATCTCTGGTGGAGCAGTGCCATCCAGGAGGAAGCGGAGCTGTTGTAACATCTCGCATGTGTCGGGTCGGCGGACTTTGGGCTTGCAGAACCGGCTTTCTTTCCTGGAAGAAACCTGGGACCCAACACTCAGAGCCAGGTGCAAACTAGACATACCCTAAGAAAATGGGAGCAGGGCGTCCCCGAGCACCTCCTCGGGCCCGGGACCGGTGGAGATGCCTATCACAACCGAGCCCATCAGCTTCATTGGCCAACGGCTGGCAGAGTGCGATGGCATTGGCCAGGGCTACTTACTGATCTAGCTGCCCCGTTGAGACCAGATAAACTTCTGTATCATGTGGAAACGCAGCCCTGGGTTTCGTCACCCGATGGGTCGACCAGGGCCAGCAGAAGGATGGGGGGGGGGGCGTGCCACCCCGTGGACTCTCTTGGACCTCTGATGCTGTTCTTCTGGGAAGGCTGCCTTGAAGTTGCGTATTGCAACGGTTCCACTCCTGCCTAGAATGCCTCTTAGACAAAGTGGGCGTAGGGGAGAATGGATCTCTCCTAGGGCACCATTTCACCCCATGCTTTTCGACAGCTACATGAAACCGTCGGGAGAGGTTCTCCAGGGGAGCGGGCTGAGGCAGCAACCACGACACCTCGCTTCGCCTCTCCTTCTCAGCTCAGAGAGCTGAGGCCGTGGAAGCTCTGAACCAGCGCCTGGGCAGGAGAGTGGGCTGGATGAGGGCCCGTGAACCGAGAGTCAAGCCAGACGAGACGCAAGTGCTATTTGTGGGCGGTTCATCGATCCGGTTAAGGGACAGTCGCCCTGCTCTGGAAGGCGGGTTACAGGCCTTCTAAAGAGTGAGGTCTGCCGTGCGGAGATGACGGTGGCTCCGTCCTCGTCTGCAGAGGCACAGGCTCCCTCGGGGGCTCAGAGCACCACCTGTTCAAGGAATCCTTTTTACTTCTGATTAGTAGTTATTTTAATTATTAGTGGACTCTTAGTGATTTTCTCTCCTGTTGCTTTTAGTTTAGTGAATTTATTTCCATTCTCTTGGCCGGTTTTATTCTGTATTAGCTGTATTCTCTTTTAATTTCTTATTCTTTTAAATATTTTGTACACCAACTTTGGGCTTTGTGGGGAGTTAAAGTGCAGTAAATAAAAAGAAAAAATAGAACTAAATTAAAATAAGCTACAACTAAAATACAAAGGGAAATAAAAAAAACTGTGACCCCCGTTGAAACCCACATGATGAAAAGCCACTCTGAGCCACGGAGGGAGCCTGTGCCTCTACGGACAACGGCGGAACCGTGACCATCCCCACCACAGACGTCACCCTTGAGGAAGTGTGCAACTCCCTCCCCCTCCAGAACAGGGTGAACGTCACTAAGCCTGAACGATGACCCACCTGCAAACAGTACGTCTGTTCTGTCTGGATTGAATCTGAGTTTCTTGGCCCTCATCCAGTCCCTTCTCCTGCCCGTGTGCCTGTTCAGACCTTCCACTGCCTCAACCCTATGAGCTGAGAAGGAGAGGCACTGGTGAGGCCTCAGGCCGCGGCCCCGGTTAACGTCTCCTGGCGGTTTGATGTAGATGTTGGGAAGAATGGGGGTCAAAAAGAGCCCTGAGGTCCCCTGTAGCAAGACTGGCGTAGGACAGAGCCATCATCTCCCAACACCACCACCTTCAGAATTCTAGGCAAGAGCAGAAGCCTCGCAACACACGACTTCCCACCCCCACTCAAGACAGCCTTCCCAGATGGAGAGCATAAGAGGACCAAGGGAGTCCACGGGGTTGCAGGTCCCCTATCCTTCTGCCGGCAAAGAGACGGGGACAGCAGCAGGGTGCACGCCCCCCCCATCCCTCTCTTGGCACAGGTCGACCCAAGAGCGACCCCCCCTTCTCTAAAGCAGGAGCAGATGACTCATGCCTGTGACCCCCTTGGAGCTGCCTCCCATAAAGCTTCAAAGATTATTAAGGCATTTCTACTTCTCAGTTGTTCTCTGCAGTTACAGATTTTATTTATTTATTTTTTAAATTGTTATACCACCCACTAGCCGAAGCTGTCTGGGCGGTCCAGATGTGCATGCAGGCAATAATCCATTCACACATGCAGTTCAAGGTTTACCAATCTTCTGGCAAACGTAGACTCACACGGATGGTTGCGGACGGGTGGCGTTGAAATGACGTTCCTCATCATCATCTAGAACAGAAAGGCCAGGACCATCCTCAGCAACACGTAGGGGCGCGAGCAGTCGTGTTCCTCCTGGAACGTCTCCGTGGGGGGAAAAAAGGCAGGAACTTATTTAACGGTCCATCACAGTGAAACACGCAAGAATATCTTTTTGTCTGTTACATATCCAAACAAAACACCTGATAAACGGTAGTTGCCTCCCTAAACATATCTCCCCGTGGCTGCCTGAACCGGCTTCTCAGAAATAAAATTCTGCCCACCTCACGGCATGCCTTTAAAGTTAGCTGAGCTAGTGGCAGCGTGGCAACAATCCCAGTCACCGCTGGCAAAGGGGAAGAGAGCCGAAGTGGTGCAAGAACGGGACCCAAGGAGTGAGGAAGTGCAGGAGAAGCCAGAGCAACTTTAAGGGCGTGCCGTCGATACGGTAGGCTACCGAAAGGAACCTGTGCGAATTCACAGGCGTACCATGTGCGAATTCAAGAGCGTATGTAACCTAGGCTCTTAACTTTCCTGCCCCCTCGGCTGCCTAAAAATCCCTCCACCCACGCTTAGCTTGACCTTGTATGGCACCACACACCAGAAAAAGTAACTTAGCTGTTTTACTCGATCTGATGACCTGTCCGCCTCCTGTTGTGTCAGCTGGAAAGGGAAACCGTCGTCTTACTGCTGGTGAAAGGGTGCCGTCCGTGAGAAAGCCGAGTTGTTGCAGCTTCTCGTAGATCTGGGATGGAGAACATCAGGCCTGCAGGATCCGCTTTCCTTCTGAGAAGAACCCTGCGAACCACCACCCAGGACGAGTTGCAAAATAGGAGTGCAGGAAACTAAGAATATGAGGCCTCTGCAGCTGGCTCAGACCAAGCATCAAAGGTTATGAAGGCGTTTCTATTTCTCGGGCTTTTTCTACAATCGCATGCGTGCAATAATCCGTTCACAAATCCAGTACAATGTTTAACAAACCGATTGGCCGAAAGTAGACTTCCACGGACGGGTGGTGTGCAGACGGCATTCCTCATCAAGATCCGGAACATTAACGCCAGGACCATCCTCAGCGACGCAGAGAGACCTGGGCCAGCCGTGATCCTTCTGGACTTCGCCTTCCAACAAAACGAGGGGAAGGTTTTGAACGGCACTGCAAGACACACAAGGATACTATTTCCATGCTCAAACGAATGCACGCCACACAGTATTTGTTTCCTGAAACCATCCACTCCACTGGCTTCTCTAAGATGGAACCCTCCGTCCCCCGCGGCACGCCCTCAAAGTTAGCGGAGCTTGTGGAAGCGTGGCGGCAATCCCAGTCACCGGGGGCGAAGGGGAAGAAGCCCCCACGGGTGCAAGGACAGAACCCAAGGAGTGTGGAAGTGCAGGAGAAGCTAGAGCAACTTTGAGGGCGTGTCCTTGACACGGCAGGCTGCCGAAAGGGACCTGAGCGAATTCACGAGGGGTATGATACTTTTTTGGTATCTACACTCGTTGCCTTTCATGCGTGGCCCTTGGTAGTCCAAAAGTCCCCCCCCCCCGCACACACGGAGCCAGATGTTCTAGAGCACCTCCCCCAGAAGTCATGACTTAGCTTTTGTAGTCCATCGGAGGAGCTGCCGGCCTCCTGCAGCCTGGGCCGGAAAGGGAGACCACGGATTTATCTCTGGTGGAGCAGTGCCATCCAGGAGGAAGCGGAGCTGTTGTAACATCTCGCATGTGTCGGGTCGGCGGACTTTGGGCTTGCAGAATCGGCTTTCTTTCCTGGAAGAAACCTGGGACCCAACACTCAGAGCCAGGTGCAAACTAGACATACCCTAAGAAAATGGGAGCAGGGCGTCCCCGAGCACCTCCTCGGGCCCGGGACCGGTGGAGATGCCTATCACAACCGAGCCCATCAGCTTCATTGGCCAACGGCTGGCAGAGTGCGATGGCATTGGCCAGGGCTACTTACTGATCTAGCTGCCCCGTTGAGACCAGATAAACTTCTGTATCATGTGGAAACGCAGCCCTGGGTTTCGTCACCCGATGGGTCGACCAGGGCCAGCAGAAGGATGGGGGGGGGGGGCGTGCCACCCCGTGGACTCTCTTGGACCTCTGATGCTGTTCTTCTGGGAAGGCTGCCTTGAAGTTGCGTATTGCAACGGTTCCACTCCTGCCTAGAATGCCTCTTAGACAAAGTGGGCGTAGGGGAGAATGGATCTCTCCTAGGGCACCATTTCACCCCATGCTTTTCGACAGCTACATGAAACCGTCGGGAGAGGTTCTCCAGGGGAGCGGGCTGAGGCAGCAACCACGACACCTCGCTTCGCCTCTCCTTCTCAGCTCAGAGAGCTGAGGCCGTGGAAGCTCTGAACCAGCGCCTGGGCAGGAGAGTGGGCTGGATGAGGGCCCGTGAACCGAGAGTCAAGCCAGACGAGACGCAAGTGCTATTTGTGGGCGGTTCATCGATCCGGTTAAGGGACAGTCGCCCTGCTCTGGAAGGCGGGTTACAGGCCTTCTAAAGAGTGAGGTCTGCCGTGCGGAGATGACGGTGGCTCCGTCCTCGTCTGCAGAGGCACAGGCTCCCTCGGGGGCTCAGAGCACCACCTGTTCAAGGAATCCTTTTTACTTCTGATTAGTAGTTATTTTAATTATTAGTGGACTCTTAGTGATTTTCTCTCCTGTTGCTTTTAGTTTAGTGAATTTATTTCCATTCTCTTGGCCGGTTTTATTCTGTATTAGCTGTATTCTCTTTTAATTTCTTATTCTTTTAAATATTTTGTACACCAACTTTGGGCTTTGTGGGGAGTTAAAGTGCAGTAAATAAAAAGAAAAAATAGAACTAAATTAAAATAAGCTACAACTAAAATACAAAGGGAAATAAAAAAAACTGTGACCCCCGTTGAAACCCACATGATGAAAAGCCACTCTGAGCCACGGAGGGAGCCTGTGCCTCTACGGACAACGGCGGAACCGTGACCATCCCCACCACAGACGTCACCCTTGAGGAAGTGTGCAACTCCCTCCCCCTCCAGAACAGGGTGAACGTCACTAAGCCTGAACGATGACCCACCTGCAAACAGTACGTCTGTTCTGTCTGGATTGAATCTGAGTTTCTTGGCCCTCATCCAGTCCCTTCTCCTGCCCGTGTGCCTGTTCAGACCTTCCACTGCCTCAACCCTATGAGCTGAGAAGGAGAGGCACTGGTGAGGCCTCAGGCCGCGGCCCCGGTTAACGTCTCCTGGCGGTTTGATGTAGATGTTGGGAAGAATGGGGGTCAAAAAGAGCCCTGAGGTCCCCTGTAGCAAGACTGGCGTAGGACAGAGCCATCATCTCCCAACACCACCACCTTCAGAATTCTAGGCAAGAGCAGAAGCCTCGCAACACACGACTTCCCACCCCCACTCAAGACAGCCTTCCCAGATGGAGAGCATAAGAGGACCAAGGGAGTCCACGGGGTTGCAGGTCCCCTATCCTTCTGCCGGCAAAGAGACGGGGACAGCAGCAGGGTGCACGCCCCCCCCATCCCTCTCTTGGCACAGGTCGACCCAAGAGCGACCCCCCCTTCTCTAAAGCAGGAGCAGATGACTCATGCCTGTGACCCCCTTGGAGCTGCCTCCCATAAAGCTTCAAAGATTATTAAGGCATTTCTACTTCTCAGTTGTTCTCTGCAGTTACAGATTTTATTTATTTATTTTTTAAATTGTTATACCACCCACTAGCCGAAGCTGTCTGGGCGGTCCAGATGTGCATGCAGGCAATAATCCATTCACACATGCAGTTCAAGGTTTACCAATCTTCTGGCAAACGTAGACTCACACGGATGGTTGCGGACGGGTGGCGTTGAAATGACGTTCCTCATCATCATCTAGAACAGAAAGGCCAGGACCATCCTCAGCAACACGTAGGGGCGCGAGCAGTCGTGTTCCTCCTGGAACGTCTCCGTGGGGGGAAAAAAGGCAGGAACTTATTTAACGGTCCATCACAGTGAAACACGCAAGAATATCTTTTTGTCTGTTACATATCCAAACAAAACACCTGATAAACGGTAGTTGCCTCCCTAAACATATCTCCCCGTGGCTGCCTGAACCGGCTTCTCAGAAATAAAATTCTGCCCACCTCACGGCATGCCTTTAAAGTTAGCTGAGCTAGTGGCAGCGTGGCAACAATCCCAGTCACCGCTGGCAAAGGGGAAGAGAGCCGAAGTGGTGCAAGAACGGGACCCAAGGAGTGAGGAAGTGCAGGAGAAGCCAGAGCAACTTTAAGGGCGTGCCGTCGATACGGTAGGCTACCGAAAGGAACCTGTGCGAATTCACAGGCGTACCATGTGCGAATTCAAGAGCGTATGTAACCTAGGCTCTTAACTTTCCTGCCCCCTCGGCTGCCTAAAAATCCCTCCACCCACGCTTAGCTTGACCTTGTATGGCACCACACACCAGAAAAAGTAACTTAGCTGTTTTACTCGATCTGATGACCTGTCCGCCTCCTGTTGTGTCAGCTGGAAAGGGAAACCGTCGTCTTACTGCTGGTGAAAGGGTGCCGTCCGTGAGAAAGCCGAGTTGTTGCAGCTTCTCGTAGATCTGGGATGGAGAACATCAGGCCTGCAGGATCCGCTTTCCTTCTGAGAAGAACCCTGCGAACCACCACCCAGGACGAGTTGCAAAATAGGAGTGCAGGAAACTAAGAATATGAGGCCTCTGCAGCTGGCTCAGACCAAGCATCAAAGGTTATGAAGGCGTTTCTATTTCTCGGGCTTTTTCTACAATCGCATGCGTGCAATAATCCGTTCACAAATCCAGTACAATGTTTAACAAACCGATTGGCCGAAAGTAGACTTCCACGGACGGGTGGTGTGCAGACGGCATTCCTCATCAAGATCCGGAACATTAACGCCAGGACCATCCTCAGCGACGCAGAGAGACCTGGGCCAGCCGTGATCCTTCTGGACTTCGCCTTCCAACAAAACGAGGGGAAGGTTTTGAACGGCACTGCAAGACACACAAGGATACTATTTCCATGCTCAAACGAATGCACGCCACACAGTATTTGTTTCCTGAAACCATCCACTCCACTGGCTTCTCTAAGATGGAACCCTCCGTCCCCCGCGGCACGCCCTCAAAGTTAGCGGAGCTTGTGGAAGCGTGGCGGCAATCCCAGTCACCGGGGGCGAAGGGGAAGAAGCCCCCACGGGTGCAAGGACAGAACCCAAGGAGTGTGGAAGTGCAGGAGAAGCTAGAGCAACTTTGAGGGCGTGTCCTTGACACGGCAGGCTGCCGAAAGGGACCTGAGCGAATTCACGAGGGGTATGATACTTTTTTGGTATCTACACTCGTTGCCTTTCATGCGTGGCCCTTGGTAGTCCAAAAGTCCCCCCCCCCCGCACACACGGAGCCAGATGTTCTAGAGCACCTCCCCCAGAAGTCATGACTTAGCTTTTGTAGTCCATCGGAGGAGCTGCCGGCCTCCTGCAGCCTGGGCCGGAAAGGGAGACCACGGATTTATCTCTGGTGGAGCAGTGCCATCCAGGAGGAAGCGGAGCTGTTGTAACATCTCGCATGTGTCGGGTCGGCGGACTTTGGGCTTGCAGAATCGGCTTTCTTTCCTGGAAGAAACCTGGGACCCAACACTCAGAGCCAGGTGCAAACTAGACATACCCTAAGAAAATGGGAGCAGGGCGTCCCCGAGCACCTCCTCGGGCCCGGGACCGGTGGAGATGCCTATCACAACCGAGCCCATCAGCTTCATTGGCCAACGGCTGGCAGAGTGCGATGGCATTGGCCAGGGCTACTTACTGATCTAGCTGCCCCGTTGAGACCAGATAAACTTCTGTATCATGTGGAAACGCAGCCCTGGGTTTCGTCACCCGATGGGTCGACCAGGGCCAGCAGAAGGATGGGGGGGGGGGGCGTGCCACCCCGTGGACTCTCTTGGACCTCTGATGCTGTTCTTCTGGGAAGGCTGCCTTGAAGTTGCGTATTGCAACGGTTCCACTCCTGCCTAGAATGCCTCTTAGACAACGTGGGCGTAGGGGAGAATGGATCTCTCCTAGGGCACCATTTCACCCCATGCTTTTCGACAGCTACATGAAACCGTCGGGAGAGGTTCTCCAGGGGAGCGGGCTGAGGCAGCAACCACGACACCTCGCTTCGCCTCTCCTTCTCAGCTCAGAGAGCTGAGGCCGTGGAAGCTCTGAACCAGCGCCTGGGCAGGAGAGTGGGCTGGATGAGGGCCCGTGAACCGAGAGTCAAGCCAGACGAGACGCAAGTGCTATTTGTGGGCGGTTCATCGATCCGGTTAAGGGACAGTCGCCCTGCTCTGGAAGGCGGGTTACAGGCCTTCTAAAGAGTGAGGTCTGCCGTGCGGAGATGACGGTGGCTCCGTCCTCGTCTGCAGAGGCACAGGCTCCCTCGGGGGCTCAGAGCACCACCTGTTCAAGGAATCCTTTTTACTTCTGATTAGTAGTTATTTTAATTATTAGTGGACTCTTAGTGATTTTCTCTCCTGTTGCTTTTAGTTTAGTGAATTTATTTCCATTCTCTTGGCCGGTTTTATTCTGTATTAGCTGTATTCTCTTTTAATTTCTTATTCTTTTAAATATTTTGTACACCAACTTTGGGCTTTGTGGGGAGTTAAAGTGCAGTAAATAAAAAGAAAAAATAGAACTAAATTAAAATAAGCTACAACTAAAATACAAAGGGAAATAAAAAAAACTGTGACCCCCGTTGAAACCCACATGATGAAAAGCCACTCTGAGCCACGGAGGGAGCCTGTGCCTCTACGGACAACGGCGGAACCGTGACCATCCCCACCACAGACGTCACCCTTGAGGAAGTGTGCAACTCCCTCCCCCTCCAGAACAGGGTGAACGTCACTAAGCCTGAACGATGACCCACCTGCAAACAGTACGTCTGTTCTGTCTGGATTGAATCTGAGTTTCTTGGCCCTCATCCAGTCCCTTCTCCTGCCCGTGTGCCTGTTCAGACCTTCCACTGCCTCAACCCTATGAGCTGAGAAGGAGAGGCACTGGTGAGGCCTCAGGCCGCGGCCCCGGTTAACGTCTCCTGGCGGTTTGATGTAGATGTTGGGAAGAATGGGGGTCAAAAAGAGCCCTGAGGTCCCCTGTAGCAAGACTGGCGTAGGACAGAGCCATCATCTCCCAACACCACCACCTTCAGAATTCTAGGCAAGAGCAGAAGCCTCGCAACACACGACTTCCCACCCCCACTCAAGACAGCCTTCCCAGATGGAGAGCATAAGAGGACCAAGGGAGTCCACGGGGTTGCAGGTCCCCTATCCTTCTGCCGGCAAAGAGACGGGGACAGCAGCAGGGTGCACGCCCCCCCCATCCCTCTCTTGGCACAGGTCGACCCAAGAGCGACCCCCCCTTCTCTAAAGCAGGAGCAGATGACTCATGCCTGTGACCCCCTTGGAGCTGCCTCCCATAAAGCTTCAAAGATTATTAAGGCATTTCTACTTCTCAGTTGTTCTCTGCAGTTACAGATTTTATTTATTTATTTTTTAAATTGTTATACCACCCACTAGCCGAAGCTGTCTGGGCGGTCCAGATGTGCATGCAGGCAATAATCCATTCACACATGCAGTTCAAGGTTTACCAATCTTCTGGCAAACGTAGACTCACACGGATGGTTGCGGACGGGTGGCGTTGAAATGACGTTCCTCATCATCATCTAGAACAGAAAGGCCAGGACCATCCTCAGCAACACGTAGGGGCGCGAGCCAGTCGTGTTCCTCCTGGAATTTCTCTGTTGGTGGGGGGGGGGGGGGGAAAGGCAGGAACTTATTTAACGGTCCATCACAGCGAGACACGCAAGAATACCCTTTTGTCAGTTTCATATCCAAACAAAACACCTGACAAACAGTAGTTGCCTCCCTAAAGATATCCCCAACCCCCCTCCACGTCCCTGCCTGAACCGGCTCCTCAGAGGCAAAATTCTCCACGCCTCACGGCATGCCTTTAAAGTTACCGGAGCTAGTGGCAGCAATCCCAGTCACCGCTGGCAAAGGGAAGAGAGCCCAAGGGGTGCAAGAACCGGACCCAAGTGTGCGGACACCCGAGTGTTAATGTGTGTCTGCTTGTCCGGGGAAATGGACACTCTAGATTTTACATCGAGGGAATTAATCCTGGGTAGGAATGTCTATGATAAATGCCTTTCAGTGTATTATCCTGAAATAAGGTAACTGCAATCAGGGTTACTTACTCTCAAGCAATCTTACAGCATGAGCAACCCTGTAACAAAAATGCTGTCAAAGCAAGAAGGAACAGCCCATGCATTTCATTCTACTAACGCCCAGAAAAGCACAACACTGACACCACCCACACAACCATCCTGCTAAGGGGGCTACGAAGCTACTCACTGTTGTTTGCATGCATGACAGGCACGGAGGCAGCCCGGCTCTGCTTTCGCATTCTACTTCACGCACAAAACACCCAGCAAAACTATCGCTGCAGGCGAATCTGCTCTTTATAGGTTCCTTGGGTTGGCCTCGCCCTCCCATCTCCACCTGTTACTCCTCCCCCAATCATTCAATGAAACTTAAGCCACGCCTCCAATTCCCAGCTGAAAATGAAGGGCAGCTAATGCCAACCCTTCCATCTCCAGCCGTGAATTGGAGGCGTGGCCAAAGTTTCATTGAATAATTAGGGAGTGGCAATAACAGGTGGTGATGAGAGGGTGTGTCCACCCCAAATCACAGGGCAGCGGAGAGATATAAAGGCAGGCTGCGGTCAGCTCCCTTTTGCAAACGGAGTGCTGTGTGTAGGGACTCGGGTCCCGCTCTGTGTGTGTGCAGGGTTCTGTGATTGGCTGGCTCAGGGCTTTAAAAAGGGAATTAGGGCTGGCAGGTGGTTGCTGGTCCCAGGAGATGCTGAAGGTGAGCTGCCTCCGGAGGTGAGTCACGAGGGCTGCAGCAGCTCGCTGTCTTTCAGAGCTTGTAATGGGGCTTAGTTGGAACACTCTCCTCCCCTCTGGAGGTCTCGTTCTGCTGTTTTTTATTCCCTCCTTTTCAAAGTGACCCCCTTAGTAGCCTCTTCCCTATCATGTGGTTGGGGGGAGCCCAAAAGCATCAGTACTGGAGGGGGGATGGGAAGGCTGGGGCTTCTCTTGGGGTAGGGTGGGGGCTGCTGCGGCGTTCTCCCTGCAGCTGCTTCCAAGGGAAAGGCGGGTGCTGTGCGTTTGCCAGCCTGCTCTTTTTCAGTGTTTCTTTGTGCCTTCTCTTAAGTTTAGGGTGGGGGTGTCACTTTTTATTCGCCTTCAGCTCTGTGCTTCTGGGTACAGTGGCAGGCTGGGATATAAAGGAGGCTTGTAGGCGGAGAATGTTTCGGAGGCGCCAAGAAGCCTCTGCCCTGCCCTAAGCGGCAGCGGAGCCTTCCTGGGGCAGCTTTGCTGCTTTGTGCCTTCAGCGCTGCCCAGCGAGGGCTCCCTCTCTGGCTTCATCTTCAGCCGGTGTCATTCCTGCTCCCTTTCCAAATCTAATTTCTCACGTATGTAGATGGAGCAAGCTTACATTTTGGGGACATTGAGTCAGGTATGCTCCAGCCTGGTCTGTAACTGAGGGCTGACACGGTTTAGAGCAGGGGTGTCCCACCGGGTGCCTTCCGGGTCCTTTTGAGGCTGAGAGTCTCCCCGCCTGCTGTTCAGTAGAGGGCTTCCGTCTCTCCAAACAGCAGTCCGTGAGACCAGGGTTTCGTGTTTGGCACCAGTCCGGAGGAGGGTTAGAGTCTGTCCACTGGGGCAGAGAGTGGCAAAGAGGGACACCTTTTCCTTTGCTCCTTCCCTGTGCCGGCTGCTGGAGCTTTCCTGGGTGGCGAAGAGCCTGTTGCAATTGATCCCAGCTAGAGGGTGAGTTGTGACTTTACGGGTGCTCTGGGGAATGTGTGCAAGACCCTTTGAAAGCAAAGTGGTTTTCATCTGCCACAGCTGCGTGAGTGGGCTCAACTCCAGCAATAACCCTTTCTATTCTCCCAGCATTTTAACAGTCTATAAATAATTTTTAACTTGGTGTTTTAAATTTGTAATTTTGCATTGCTGCTGTTTTTATCTGGTTGAGCTTTTATATTGTATTTTGTACTATGGTTTTATACTGTTGTTCTATACTTTGAATGTTTTTAATTTTTGTGAACTGCCCAGAGAGCTCCGGCTATTGGGCAGTATAGAAATGTAATAAATAACTAAATAAGCAGTGAAGGTGTTGGGAACTCCACCTGGTGCAGCTGTGCTGGAGATGTAGATTCAGTGCTTGGTTATAGGCAACCGGTCACTTGCATGTAGGGGGGTGGAGTTTGACAAACGTTCATTGGCTTCCCCACCCCTCCCCCAGACTCCACTCCTCCTTAGGCGAACTAGACTAACGTGGCCTTCAGCAAGTCGGGCCAGCGAGCAGATTTCCAGTTTTTCTGAATCTGCGAGTGCGATGGCTGTAATCTGGAAATCATGTCCATTTCAGCTGTAATTTCTGCAATTTTCATGAATCAAGGCTGTAATTATGCAAGTATGTGCAAATTGCAGGTGTAATGTGTGCAACTTCCAACTTGGTCAAATTATGACCAAGACCAACCCTCTGCCCCTTGAACCTGATAAAACCACACGGCTCGATTTATGGAAGCAAGCTGAGTTGGGTGCAACTCAGAAGTCCCGTGAGCCTTAAAAGGACCAGATTTCCTGGCAATGCACATCCCTAGCTAAGACACGTGCATCTAATAAGGAGTTCATGCATTTGAAAATTCCTGTTTGAGTGAAGGGTGGGTTGCTGTTGGGTCGGCCTGTGGCAGGCGAGGGATGGGGGCTCACAACCCTCCTTTTGTCCCTGTTTCTTTGCCTGGAGAAGGAGGCAGGACCGGCAATGCTGTGGCCTCTCTTGGACCACTTGGGAGCTTACGCTGGTGGCAGTTACGCTGTCCGACTGGGAAGGCTGCCTTGAGTTGGGGTGTGAAGTTGTGCGTTGCGAGGCTTCTGCTCCTGACTAGAATTCTGCAGGTGGTGGTGTTTGGGGATGATGGCTCTGTCCTACGCCGGTCTTGCTGCAGGGGCCCTCAGGGATGTATTTGACCCCATTTTTCTCAACATCGACATCAAACTGCTGGGAGATGTTAACCAGAGGCAAGGGGCTGAGCCCTCACCAATGCCTCTCCTTCTCAGCTTGCAGAGGTGAGGCAGTTGAACCACTGAACCAGCACACGGGCAGGAGAATGGACTGGATGAGGGCCAGTAAACTCAGATTCAATCCAGACAAAGCAGACATACTGTTTGCGGGTGGTTCATCATTCCGCCTTAGTGACATTCACCGTGTTCTGGTGGGGTGGCGGCCTACAAACTTCCTAAAAGGTGACATCTATAGTGGGGATGGTCATGGTTTCACTATCGTCCATAGAGGCACAGGCTCCCTCAGCGGCCCAGAGTGGGTTTTTATCACGTGGGTTTCAACAGAGGTCACAGTTCTTTTGTTTTCGTTTGTGTTTTAATTGTATTTTGTTTTAGTTTTGTCTTTTCTTTTTTGTTTTACTGCACTTTTAATCACCCCCCATCCGAATGGTCTTCAGGTAGTGTACAAAATACTTTAAACAATAAGAAGATATTAAAACAGAACAAAACAGGCCAAGATTCAAACAATTGAACTAAATATACTAAACTAAAAGCAGCGGTAGAGAAAAACAGTAAAATAATTAAGTGTTAAATAATAATTAAAATAACTACTAATAAGTAAAAAGGATTCCTTTAACAGGTGGTGCTCTCAGCCCCCAAGGGAGCCTGTGCCTCTGCAGACGAGGATGGATCCATCATCATCCCCACACGGCTGACCTCACCCTTTAGGAAGCCTGTAACCCCCCTTCCAGATCAGGGCGACTGCCACTTAACCGTGAACTGCCCACAAACAGTATTTCTACGCTGTGTGGATTGAATCTCGGTTTATGGGCCCTCATCCAGCGCTGGTTCAGAGCTTCCACTGGCTCTTCTCTATGAGCTGAGAAGGAGAGGTGAAGCGAGGTGTCATGGGTGATGCCTCAGCCCACGCCCCTGAAGACGCTCTCCCGGTGGTTTCATGTAGATGTTGAAAAGCACGGGGGTTGTGTGTTAAATACCGCTGTAGGACAGATCTCTTCTCTCCCACCCCCACTTTCTCTAAGAGGCATTCTAGGCAGGAGTGGAAGTGTTGCAACACGCAACTTCACAGCCCAACTGAAGACAGCCTTCCCAGAAGGATAGCTTGAAAGCTGCCAAGAGGTCCAAGAGAGTCCACAGGGTCACACAAACCCATCCTTCTCCGGGCACATCGGGTGAGTAAACCCACGGCTGCATTTCCATGTGATAGAGAAGTCTATCTGGTTTCAACAGGTCAGCAAGTAGCCCTGGCCAATGCCATCACACTCTGCCAGCTGTTGGCCAATGAAGCTGGCTGCTGGTGGATGGATGGGCTCGGTTGTGATGTGGATCTCAACTGGTTCCTGGGCTGAGGATGTGCTCGGGGAAGCCCTGCTCCCCTTTCCTTAGTGTATGTCTAGTTTGCCCCTTGCTCTGAGTGTCCCAGGTTTCTTCCAGGAAAGGAAGCCAATTCTGCCATCCTGAAGTCCACTGACCCAAGATCTACATGATGTTTCAACAACTCCCCTTTCTCCTGGATGGCCCTGTTCGATCAGCGATAAATCTAAGGCCTCCCTTTCCAGCCGAGGCTGCAGGAGGTGGGCAGCCTCTCAGAGTGACAGCAACAGCTAAGTTCTGTGTTTTTGTGTGTGTGGGTGCTAGACCACATCAGTTGATGGGTGAGCAGGGATGTTAGGCAACCGTAGGCTATGCATGAAAATGTACTGGGCATTGATCTTGTTAGCTCATGAACTGGAAGATCAAATTCACACGGCACCTTTTTCAGTAGCCTGCTGTGTCAATGGCAGGCCCTGAAAGTGGCTCTCGCTTCTCCCGCACTCCATGGATTGTTTTCTTGCACCCCTTGGGCTCTTTTACCCTTCTCCGCTGGTGACTGGAATCTCTTCCACAAGCTCCGCTAATTTCAAAGGCCTGCCGTGGGGCGGGGAGAATGAGGCTGGTTCAGTAAGGGGTGGTTGGTTGGCTTTACGAAGGGCAATACTCTCCGGCCTGGGTTCAGGTACATCACAAGCTTTGAATGCTTGCTGTGATGTGTCGTTCAGCAACTTCTTCCCACTTCTTTTGGAGGGGAAGTTCCAGAAGGATCCCGACTGGCCCACGCCCCAATGCCTTGCTGAGGACCGTAGAGGTGTTTGCGTTCGTGATCACGGAAGGCAATGACTTTTCAACACCACTCATCCCTGTGAGTTTGGTTCCAGCCAAAAGGTTTTTTTAAAACACATACTGGATTTGTCAGTTACTGTATTGGGTGACACCTCTAGTTGTAGCCAAAGGCTGAGTAATTAACTTGCATTCATGAGCTTCGATGCTTGATCTGAGCTGGCTTCAGGGGGCTAGTGGATGCTTTAGGGTGGATTCCTGCATTGAGCAGGGGGTTGGACTCGATGGCCTTGTAGGCCCCTTCCAACTCTGCTATTCTATGATTCGTATTTAGCCCTGGGCTCTGAGTGGTGGGTCACAGGGTTTTTGTAGGATTCAAAGCCAATACTGGAGAAGCTGAACTCCAGGGGCTGAGATCTACGAGATGCTGCACACCTTGTCTTTCTCATGGACGACATTGTCTCCCTTTTCGGCCAGGATTGCAGGAAGCAGAGGGCTTCTCAGAGCGCCTACAAAAGCTAAGTCATGACTTTTGGGGGAGGTGCTCTAGAACGTCTGGCAGTGTGTGCGTGTGTGTGTGTGTAGAGGGATTTCAGGTTACCATGGGTAATGAGTGTAGATATCAAACTCATGAATTCAAGTATCATATCCCTGTGAATTCACTCAGGTCCCCCTTTCGGTAGCCTGCTGTGTCAACGACATGCCCTTAAAGTGCCTCTATCTTCTGCACTTCCACACTCCTTGTGTTCTGTTCTTGCACCCCTTGGGCTCTCTTCCCATTAGCCACCGGTGACTGGGATTGCTGCCATGATTCCACCAGCTCCACTAACTTTAAGGGCGTGCCGTGGGGGGCAGAGGGTTCCACCTTAGGCCAGTGGACTGCGAGATGGGTGGATGGTTTCAGAAGTGAAATACTGTTTGGCATGCATTCGTTTGAGCATGGAAATAACAAAATAGTATCCTTGTGTGGTTTGCAGTGCCATTCAATACCTTCCTCTTGTTTTGTTGAAAGGCAAAGTCCAGAAAGATCACGGCTGGCCCAGGTCTGTCTGCGTCGCTGAGAATTGTCCTGGCGTTTATGTTCCAGATCATGATGAGGAATGCCGTCTCCACACCACCCATCCATGCGAGTCCATTTTTGGTGAAAAGGTTTGTTTTACTGAATTCGTGAATGGATTATTGCATGCATGTGATTGTAGAAAAAGCCTGAGAAATAGAAACGCCTTCATAACCTCTGATGCTTGGTCTGAGCCAGCTGCAGGGACGTCACATTCGTAGTGTGACTTTCCTGCACGTCTATTTTGCAACTTGTCCTGGGTGGTGGTTCACAGGGTTCTTCTCGGAAGGAAAGCGGATCCTGCAGGCCTGATGTCCTCCACCCCAGATCTACGAGTAGCTGCAACACCTTGTCTTTCTCATGGATGGCAGCGTTTCACCAGCAGTAAGGCTACGGTCTGTCTTTCTAGCTGACACAGCAGGAGGCGGACAGGTCGTCAGATCGAGTAAAAAGCTAAGTTACTTTTTCTGGTTTGTGGTGCCATACAAGGTCAAGATAAGCTTGGGTGCAGGGATTTTTAGGCAGCAGAGGGCTAGGCAAAACAGTTAAGGAGGGTAGGTTACACACATTCATGAATTTGCTCATGGTACGCCTGTGAATTCACACAGCCTCTCTTTTGGTAGGCTGCCATGTCAATGACATGCCCGTAAAGTTGCTCTAGCTTCTCCTGCACTTCCACACTCCTTGGGTTCTGTTCTTGCACCCCTTCGGCTCTCTTCCCTTTTGCCACCGGTGCCTGGGATTGCTGCCGCTACCTCCGCTAACTTTAAAGGCATGCCATGGGGTGGGGAGGATTTTATCTCTGAGAAGCTGGTTCAGGCAGGCACGGGGGAAGGGGGGGGGATGTCTTTAGTCAGGCAAGTACTGTTTGTCAGGTGTTTTGTTTGGATATGTAACAGACAAAAAGTTATTCTTGCGTGTCTCGCTGTGATGGATCGTTAAATAAGTTCCTGCCTTTTCCGCCCCCAGGGGGACGTTCTAGAAGGAGAACGACTGGCCACGCCCCTACATGTTGCTGGGGACGGTCCTGGTGTTCGTGTTCTAGATCATGACGGCAAACGTCATTTCAATGTCATCTGTCCGTATGAGTCTACTTTTGGCCAGAAGATTGGTTCACCTTAAACTGTATGTGTGAATGGATTATTGCCTGTATGGGCCCCTGTAATTGTAGTGAACAACTGAGAATTAGAAATGCCCTAATAATCTTTGACGCGTTATCTGATCCAGCTCCACGGGGGTCATAAGCATGAGACATCTGTTTCTGGTTTAGAGGAGGGGGTCACTCCTGGGTCAACCGGCATGAAGAGAAGGTTGGGGTTGGCGTCCCCTCTCTTTGCCGGCAGAAGGATAGGGGACCTGCAACCCCGTGGACTCCCTTGGTCCTCTTATGCTCTCCATCTGGGAAGGCTGTCTTGAGTGGGGGTGGGAAGTCGTGTGTTGCGAGGCTTCTGCTCTCGCCTAGAATACTGAGGTGTTAGGGGATGATGGCTCTGTCCTAGGGAAGTCTTGCTACAGGGTGCTGCAGCATTGTATTTGACTCCCATTCTTCTTAACATCTACATCAAACCGCCAGGAGACGTTAACCGAGGGCCAATAAACTCAGGTTCAAATCAGACAGAATAGAGGCAGTGTTTCCTGGTGGGTCATCATTCCGGCTTAGTGACGTTCACCCTGTTCTGGTGGGGGTGGGTTTACACACTTCCTAAAGGGTGACGTCTGTGGTGGGGATGGTCACGGTTCCACCATTGTCCGTAGAGGCACAGGCTCCCTCAGTGGCTCAGAGTGGCTTTTCATCATGTGGGTTTCAACGGGGGTCACAGGTTTTTTTATTTCCCTTTGTATTTTAGTTGTATTTTTTTTTGGTTCTGTTTTTTCTTTTTCTTTTGTTTTACGGCACTTCTGATCCCCCCAGATGGTGTACCAAACATTTTAAATAGACTTTAAAACAGAATAAAAGTAAGGCAGAATAAAGCTGGCCAAGATTCAAACACTTGAACTAAATATACTAAACTAAAAGCAGCAGGAGAGAAAATCGCAAAGTGTTTAATAAGAGTTAAACTTACTACTTCTAAGAAGTAAAAAGGATTCCTTGAACAGGTGGTGCTCTCAGCCCCCGAGGGAGCCTGTGCCTCTGCAGATGAGGATGGATCCATCCTCATCCCCAAACGGCAGACCTCATCCTTTAGGAAGCCTGTCATCCCCCCTTCCAGAACAGGGCAAGTGTCACTTAACCGGATCCATGAACCACCCACAAACAACACTTGCATCTCGTCTGGCTTGATTCCTGGGTTATTGGCCCTCATCCAGCCCACTCTTCTACTGGCTCACCTCTATGAGCTGAGGAGGAGAGGTGAAGCTAGGTGTCATGGGTGATGCCTCATCCCGTGCCTCTGCAGATCCTCTCCTGGTGGTTTCATGTAGATGTTGAATAGCAAGGGGGGTCAAATACCGCTGTAAGGCAGATCCCTTCTCCCCTACCCCCTCTTGGTCTAAGGGGCATTCTAGGCAGGAGTGTAAGCGTTGCAAAATGCCACTTCACATCCCAACTTTAGACAGCCTTCCCAGAAGGATAGCTTGAAAACTGCCAAAAGAGTCCACAGGGTCACACAAACCCATCCTTCTTCTGGCACAGGGCGACCCATCGGGTGAGTAAACCCACGGCTGCGTTTCCACATGATAGAGAAGCTGCCCTCAACAGGGCAGCTAGGTCAGTAAGTAGCCCTGGCCGATGCCATCACACTCTGCCAGCCATTGGCCAATGAAGCTGGCTGCTGGTGGATGGATGGGCTCAGTTGTGATGTCGATCTCAACTGGTTCCTGGGCAGAGGATGTGCTCGGGGAAGCCCTGCTCCCCTTTCCTTAGTGTACGTGTACTTTGCTCCTGCCTCTGAGTGGGGGGTCCCAGGTTTCTTCCAGGAAAAGAAGCTGTTTCTGCTGTCATGAAGTCCACCGACCCGAGATCTACGAGATGTTTCAACAACTCCTCTTTCTTCTGGGCGGTGCTTTTCAACCAGGGATAAATCTAAGGCCTCCCTTCCCGGACAAGGTGCAGGAGGCGGGCAGCTTCTCAGAACGACTACAAGAGCTAAGTCATGACATTTTGGGGAGGTGCTGTAGAACATCAGGTGCTGTGTGTGTAGGGCTTTTGGACTACTGAGGGACATGCATGAAAGGTAATGAGTGAATTCACTCATGTCCCCCTTTCCATAGCCTGCCGTGTCAATGACATGCCCATAAAGTTGCTTTAGCTTCTCCTGCCCTTCCACACTCCTTGGGTTCTGTTCTTGCACCCGTGGGGGTTTCCTCCCCTTTGCTATCTGTGACTGGGATTGGTGCCACACTTCCACAAGCTCCGCTAACTTTGAGGGCATGCCGTGGGGGACAGAGGGTTCCATCTTAGAGAGTCCAGTGGAGTGGATGGTTTCAGAAGTCAGATACTGTCTGGCATGCATTCGTTTCAGAATGGAAATAACAAAATACTATCCTTGTGTGTCCTGAAGTGCAATTCAATACCTTCCCTCATTTTGTTGGAAGGCAAAGTCCAGAAGGATCATGGCTGGCCCAGGACACTTTGAGTCGCTGAGGACTGTTGTGGCGTTAACGTTCAGGATTGTGAAGAGGAATGTTGTCTCAACGCTACCCATCCGTGTGAGTCTACTATTGGTCGATAGGTTAGTTAAATGTTTTACTGAATTTGTGAATGGAGTAGTGTGTGCATGTGATTGTAGAAAAATCCCGAGAATTAGGAACGGCTTTATAATCTTTAATGCTTGGTCTGAGCAAGGTGCAGGGGCCTCAGGGTTAGGACTTTGACTTCGAGAAGTTTTAAGCATTAGGAGTTTGAACATTTATCCCATTCTCTTCCAGAGGTTTAAGTGTTATGGCTTTGACTTCCAGAAGTTTTAAGTGTTGGGGCTTTTAACATTTAGCACTTTCACTTCTAGAACTTTTAAGTGTTGGGGCTTTCAACATTTAGCACTTTGACTTCAAGAAGTTTTAAACGTCAGGACTTCGAACCTTAAGCACCTTGACTTCTAGAAGTTTTAAGTGTTAGGGCTTTGAATATTGAGCCCTTTGACTTCTAGAAGTTTTAAGCATTAGGTCGTCAAACATTTAGCACTTTGACATCTAGAAGTTTTAAACGTAGGGCTTTGACTTCTAGAAGTTTTTAGGGTTAGTGTGAATTTCCTGCACTTCTGTTTTGCAACTCGTCCTGGGTGGTGTTTCCAGGTTTGTTCTAGAAAGGAAAGCAGATCCTACAAGCCTGATATCCTCCACCCGAGATCTACGAGAAGCCGCAACGCCTCGTCTTTCGCATGAATGGCTTTGTTTAACCAGCAGTAAGACTACGGTCTCCCTTTTCGGCCAGGATGGCAGGAAGCCAAGGGCTTCTCAGAGCGCCTGCAAAAGCTAAGTCATGACTTTGGGGGGAGGTGCTCTAGAACATCCGGCAGTGTGTGTGTGGAGCGATTTCAGGTTACCAAGAGCCATGCAGAAAAAGTAATGAGTGTTGATAATCCAGCTCTCTTGAATTCAAGTGTCAAACCCCCCAAGAACTCGCACATGTCCTCCTTTCGGTAGCCTGCCATGTCAATGACATGCCCTTAAAGTTGCTCCTGCACTTCCACACTCTTTGGGTTCTGTTCTTTCACCTCCTGTGCTCTCTTGCCCTTCGCAACGGTGACTGGGATTGCTTCCGCTCTTCCACAAGCTCCGCTAACTTTGAGGGCATGCCGTGGTGGTCGGAAGGTTCCATCTTAGAGAGTCCAGTGGAGTGGATGGTTTCAGAAGTCAGATACTGTCTGGCATGCATTTGTTTCAGAATGGAAATGACAAAATAGTATCCTTGTGTGTCTTGCAGTGCCATTCAATACCTTCCCTCATTTTGTTGGAAGTCCAGAACGATCATGGCTGGCCCAGGGCACTTTGCGTCGCTGAGGACTGTCCTGGCGTTAACGTTCCGGATTGTGAAGAGGAATGTTGTCTCAACGCCACCCCTCCGTGTGAGTCTACTATTGGTCGATAGGTTAGTTAAACGTTTTACTGAATTTGTGAATGGATTAGTGTGTGCATGTGATTGTAGAAAAATCCCGAGAATTAGGAACGGCTTCATGATCTTCAATGCTTGGTCTGAGCAAGGTGCAGGGGCCTCAGGGTTAGGACTTTGACTTTGAGAAGTTTTAAGCATTATGATGTTGAACATTTATCCCATTCTCTTCCAGAAGTTTTAAGCTTTAGGACTTTGGACATTAAGCACTTTCACTTCTAGAACTTTTAAGTGTTGGCGCTTTTAACCTTTAGCACCTTGACTTCTAGAAGTTTTTAGCATTAGGACTTTGAACCTTTAGCATCTTGACTTCTAGAAGTTTTAAGTGTTAGGGCTTTGGTGTCTAGAACTTTTTAGGGTTAGTGTGAATTTCCTGCACTTCTGTTTTGCAACTTGTCCTGGGTGGTGGTTTTCAGGATTCTTCTCGGAAGGAAAGCGGATCCTGCAGGCCTGATGTCCTCCACCCCAGATCTACGAGTAGCTGCAACACCTTGTCTTTCTCATGGATGGCAGCGTTTCACCAGCAGTAAGGCTACGGTCTGTCTTTCTAGCTGACACAGCAGGAGGCGGACAGGTCGTCAGATCGAATAAAAAGCTAAGTTACTTTTTCTGGTTTGTGGTGCCATGCAAGGTCAAGATAAGCTTGGGTGCAGGGATTTTTAGGCAGCAGAGGGCTAGGCAAAACAGTTAAGGAGGGTAGGTTACACACATTCATGAATTTGCACATGGTACGCCTGTGAATTCACACAGCCTCTCTTTTGGTAGGCTGCCGTGTCAATGACATGCCCGTAAAGTTGCTCTAGCTTCTCCTGCACTTCCACACTCCTTGGGTTCTGTTCTTGCACCCCTTCGGCTCTCTTCCCTTTTGCCACCGGTGCCTGGGATTGCTGCCGCTACCTCCGCTAACTTTAAAGGCATGCCATGGGGTGAGGAGGATTTTATTTCTGAGAAGCTGGTTCAGGCAGGCACGGGGGAAGGGGGGGATGTCTTTAGTCAGGCAAGTACTGTTTGTCAGGTGTCTTGTTTGATATGTAACAGACAAAAAGTTATTCTTGCGTGTCTCGCTGTGATGGATCGTTAAATAAGTTCCTGCCTTTTCCGCCCCCAGGGGGGACGTTCTAGAAGGAGAACGACTGGCCACGCCCCTACATGTTGCTGGGGACGGTCCTGGTGTTCGTGTTCTAGATCATGACGGCAAACGTCATTTCAATGTCATCTGTCCGTATGAGTCTACTTTGGGCCAGAAGATTGGTTCACCTTAAACTGTATGTGTGAATGGATTATTGCCTGTATGGGCCCCTGTAATTGTAGTGAACAACTGAGAATTAGAAATGCCCTAATAATCTTTGAAGCGTTATCTGATCCAGCTCCACGGGGGTCATAAGCATGAGACATCTGTTTCTGTTTTAGAGGAGGGGGGTCATTCTTGGGTCGACCGGTGCGAAGAGAAGGTTGGGGGGTGGCGTGCAACCCTGCTGCTGTCCCCGTCTCTTTGCCGGTAGAAGGATAGGGGACCTACAACCCCGTGGACTCCCTTGGTCCTCTTATGCTCTCCATCTGGGAAGGCTGTCTTGAGTGGGGGTGGGAAGTCGTGTGTTGCGAGGCTTCTGCTCTTGCCTAGAATACTGAGGTGTTAGGGGATGATGGCTCTGTCCTACGGAAGTCTTGCTGCAGGGTGCTGCAGCATTGTATTTGACTCCCATTCTTCTCAACATCTACATCAAACCGCCAGGAGACGTTAACTGGTGGCGCGGGCTGAGCCCTCACAAATGCCTCTCCTTTTCTGCTCATAGAGGTGAGGCAGTCGGAGCTCTGAACCAGCACAGGGGGAGGAGAATGGACTGGATGAGGGCCAATAAACTCTGATTCAAATCAGACAGAATAGAGGCAGTGTTTGCTGGTGGGTCATCATTCCGGCTTAGTGACGTTCACCCTGTTCTGGTGGGGGTGGGTTTACACACTTCCTAAAGGGTGACGTCTCTGGTGGGGATGGTCACGGTTCCACCGTTGTCCGTAGAGGCACAGGCTCCCTCAGTAGCTCAGAGTGGCTTTTCATCATGTGGGTTTCAACGGGGGTCACAGTTTTTTTTTATTTCCCTTTGTATTTTAGTTGTATTTGTTTTGGTTCTGTTTTTTCTTTCTTTTGTTTTACGGCACTTCTGATCCCCCCAGATGGTGTACCAAACATTTTAAATAGACATTAAAACAGAATAAAAGTAAGGCAGAATAAAGCTGGCCAAGATTCAAACACTTGAACTAAATATACTAAACTAAAAGCAGCAGGAGAGAAAATCGCAAAGTGTTTAATAAGAGTTAAACTTACTACTTCTAAGAAGTAAAAAGGATTCCTTGAACAGGTGGTGCTCTCAGCCCCCGAGGGAGCCTGTGCCTCTGCAGATGAGGATGGATCCATCCTCATCCCCAAACGGCAGACCTCATCCTTTAGGAAGCCTGTCATCCCCCCTTCCAGAACAGGGCAAGTGTCACTTAACCGGATCCATGAACCACCCACAAACAACACTTGCATCTCGTCTGGCTTGATTCCTGGGTTATTGGCCCTCATCCAGCCCACTCTTCTACTGGCTCATCTCTATGAGCTGAGGAGGAGAGGTGAAGCTAGGTGTCATGGGTGATGCCTCATCCCGTGCCTCTGCAGATCCTCTCCTGGTGGTTTCATGTAGATGTTGAATAGCAAGGGGGGTCAAATACCGCTGTAAGGCAGATCCCTTCTCCCCTACCCCCTCTTGGTCTAAGGGGCATTCTAGGCAGGAGTGGAAGCGTTGCAAAATGCCACTTCACATCCCAACTTCAGACAGCCTTCCCAGAAGGGTAGCTTGAAAACTGCCAAGAGAGTCCACAGGGTCACACAAACCCATCCTTCTTCTGGCACAGGGCGACCCATCGGGTGAGTAAACCCACGGCTGCGTTTCCACATGATAGAGAAGCTGCCCTCAACAGGGCAGCTAGGTCAGTAAGTAGCCCTGGCCGATGCCATCACACTCTGCCAGCCATTGGCCAATGAAGCTGGCTGCTGGTGGATGTATGGGCTCAGTTGTGATGTGGATCTCAACTGGTTCCTGGGCTGAGGATGTGCTCGGGGAAGCCCTGCTCCCCTTTCCTTAGTGTATGTCTAGTTTGCCCCTTGCTCTGAGTGTCCCAGGTTTCTTCCAGGAAAGGAAGCCAATTCTGCCATCCTGAAGTCCACTGACCCAAGATCTACATGATGTTTCAACAACTCCCCTTTCTCCTGGATGGCCCTGTTCGATCAGCGATAAATCTAAGGCCTCCCTTTCCAGCCGAGGCTGCAGGAGGTGGGCAGCCTCTCAGAGTGACAGCAACAGCTAAATTCTGTGTTTTTGTGTGTGTGGGTGCTAGACCACATCAGTTGATGGGTGAGCAGGGATGTTAGGCAACCGTAGGCTATGCATGAAAATGTACTGGGCATTGATCTTGTTAGCTCATGAACTGGAAGATCAAATTCACACGGCACCTTTTTCAGTAGCCTGCTGTGTCAATGGCAGGCCCTGAAAGTGGCTCTCGCTTCTCCCGCACTCCATGGATTGTTTTCTTGCACCCCTTGGGCTCTTTTACCCTTCTCCGCTGGTGACTGGAATCTCTTCCACAAGCTCCACTAATTTCAAAGGCCAGCCATGGGGCGGGGAGAATGAGGCTGGTTCAGTAAGGGGTGGTTGGTTGGCTTTACGAAGGGCAATACTCTCCGGCCTGGGTTCAGGTACATCACAAGCTTTGAATGCTTGCTGTGATGTGTCGTTCAGCAACTTCTTCCCACTTCTTTTGGAGGGGAAGTTCCAGAAGGATCCCGACTGGCCCACGCCCCAATGCCTTGCTGAGGACCGTAGAGGTGTTTGCGTTCGTGATCACGGAAGGCAATGACTTTTCAACACCACTCATCCCTGTGAGTTTGGTTCCAGCCAAAAGGTTTTTTTAAAACACATACTGGATTTGTCAGTTACTGTATTGGGTGACACCTCTAGTTGTAGCCAAAGGCTGAGTAATTAACTTGCATTCATGAGCTTCGATGCTTGATCTGAGCTGGCTTCAGGGGGCTAGTGGATGCTTTAGGGTGGATTCCTGCATTGAGCAGGGGGTTGGACTCGATGGCCTTGTAGGCCCCTTCCAACTCTGCTATTCTATGATTCGTATTTAGCCCTGGGCTCTGAGTGGTGGGTCACAGGGTTTTTGTAGGATTCAAAGCCAATCCTGGAGAAGCTGAACTCCAGGGGCTGAGATCTACGAGATGCTGCACACCTTGTCTTTCTCATGGACGACATTGTCTCCCTTTTCGGCCAGGATTGCAGGAAGCAGAGGGCTTCTCAGAGCGCCTACAAAAGCTAAGTCATGACTTTTGGGGGAGGTGCTCTAGAACGTCTGGCAGTGTGTGCGTGTGTGTGTGTGTAGAGGGATTTCAGGTTACCATGGGTAATGAGTGTAGATATCAAACTCATGAATTCAAGTATCATATCCCTGTGAATTCACTCAGGTCCCCCTTTCGGTAGCCTGCTGTGTCAACGACATGCCCTTAAAGTGCCTCTATCTTCTGCACTTCCACACTCCTTGTGTTCTGTTCTTGCACCCCTTGGGCTCTCTTCCCATTAGCCACCGGTGACTGGGATTGCTGCCATGATTCCACCAGCTCCACTAACTTTAAGGGCGTGCCGTGGGGGGCAGAGGGTTCCACCTTAGGCCAGTGGACTGCGAGATGGGTGGATGGTTTCAGAAGTGAAATACTGTTTGGCATGCATTCGTTTGAGCATGGAAATAACAAAATAGTATCCTTGTGTGGTTTGCAGTGCCATTCAATACCTTCCTCTTGTTTTGTTGGAAGGCAAAGTCCAGAAAGATCACGGCTGGCCCAGGTCTGCGTCGCTGAGAATTGTCCTGGCGTTTATGTTCCAGATCATGATGAGGAATGCCGTCTCCACACCACCCATCCATGCGAGTCCATTTTTGGTGAAAAGGTTTGTTTTACTGAATTCGTGAATGGATTATTGCATGCATGTGATTGTAGAAAAAGCCTGAGAAATAGAAACGCCTTCATAACCTCTGATGCTTGGTCTGAGCCAGCTGCAGGGACGTCATATTCGTAGTGTGACTTTCCTGCACGTCTATTTTGCAACTTGTCCTGGGTGGTGGTTCACAGGGTTCTTCTCGGAAGGAAAGCGGATCCTGCAGGCCTGATGTCCTCCACCCCAGATCTACGAGTAGCTGCAACACCTTGTCTTTCTCATGGACGGCAGCGTTTCACCAGCAGTAAGACGACGGTCTCCCTTTCCTGTTGGGACTGCAGGAGGCGGACAGGTCATCAATCTATTAAATCAGCTAAGTCGTTTTTTCCGGAGTGCGGTGCCATACAAGGTCGAGCTCAGTGTGGGCGGAGGGATTTTGAAACCACCAAGGGTTAGGCAAAAAAGTTAAGGAGGGTAGATTACATACACTCATGAATTTGCACACGATACGCCTGTGAATTCACACAGCCTCTTTTGGTAGGCTGCCGTGTCAATGACATGCCCGTAAAGTTGCTCTAGCTTCTCCTGCACTTCCACACTCCTTGGGTTCTGTTCTTGCACCCCTTCTGTTCTCTTCCCCTTCGCCACCGGTGCCTGGGATTGCTGCCGCTACCTCCGCTAACTTTAAAGGCATGCCATGGGGTGGGGAGGATTTTATCTCTGAGAAGCTGGTTCAGGCAGGCACGGGGGAAGGGGGGGGATGTCTTTAGTCAGGCAAGTACTGTTTGTCAGGTGTTTTGTTTGGATATGTAACAGACAAAAAGTTATTCTTGTGTCTCGCTGTGATGGATCGTTAAATAAGTTCCTGCCTTTTCCGCCCCCAGGGGGACGTTCTAGAAGGAACACGACTGGCCACGCCCCTACATGTTGCTGGGGACGGTCCTGGTGTTCGTGTTCTAGATCATGACGGCAAACGTCATTTCAATGTCATCTGTCCGTATGAGTCTACTTTGGGCCAGAAGATTGGTTCACCTTAAACTGTATGTGTAAATGGATTATTGCCTGTACGGGCCCCTGTAATTGTAGTGAACAACTGAGAATTAGAAATGCCCTAATAATCTTTGAAGCGTTATCTGATCCAGCTCCACGGGGGTCATAAGCATGAGACATCTGTTTCTGTTTTAGAGGAGGGGGTCACTCCTGGGTCAACCGGCATGAAGAGAAGGTTGGGGGGTGGCGTCCCCTCTCTTTGCTGGCAGAAGGATAGGGGACCTGCAACCCCGTGGACTCCCTTGGTCCTCTTATGCTCTCCATCTGGGAAGGCTGTCTTGAGTGGGGTGTTGGGTTATTGTGCCAGAACTTTTCTCTTTCTGGAACTCTGTTTGTGCTCAGAAACAAACACACATCACGCAGGTCTTACACAGCAGAGCTGGTTTATTTCCTTCAGGCTTCTGTGCAGTTCAATTCAGATCAGTTCAGATCAGCACACTGAGGCATACACAGAGAGCAGTGATCATAGAGCAGTGATCAGTAAGCAGTGATCAGTTCCATTTTACAAAGTGAGAAACTATATACACATCTTACACAATTCTTATCTACATTACATACAGCTGTGATGAGGCTAACTTAGAATCTTGGCAAGGTTCCCAGAACAGCCTCTATCTCAAGGTAATTGCCCACAGATATACTTTCTCTGTTTAACCCTGAGATAGCCATACACACACAATTTTAATGACTAAGCAAGTATTTCTTTTCATATACTTAACATGGGGGTGGGAAGTCGTGTGTTGCGAGGCTTCTGCTCTCGCCTAGAATACTGAGGTGTTAGGGGATGATGGCTCTGTCCTACGGAAGTCTTGCTGCAGGGTGCTGCAGCATTGTATTTGACTCCCATTCTTCTCAACATCTACATGAAACCGCCAGGAGACGTTAACTGGGGGCGCGGGCTGAGCCCTCACAAATGCCTCTCCTTCACAGCTCATAGAGGTGAGGCAGTCGGAGCTCTGAACCAGCACAGGGGGAGGAGAATGGACTGCATGAGGGCCAATAAACTCAGATTCAAATCAGACAGAATAGAGGCAGTGTTTGCTGGTGGGTCATCATTCCGGCTTAGTGACGTTCACCCTGTTCTGGTGGGGGTGGGTTTACACACTTCCTAAAGGGTGACGTCTGTGGTGGGGATGGTCACGGTTCCACCGTCGTCCGTAGAGGCACAGGCTCCCTCCGTGGCTCAGAGTGGCTTTTCATCATGTGGGTTTCAACGGGGGTCACAGGTTTTTTTATTTCCCTTTGTATTTTAGTTGTATTTTTTTTTGGTTCTGTTTTTTCTTTTGTTTTATGGCACTTCTGATCCCCCCAGATGGTGTACCAAACATTTTAAATAGACATTAAAACAGAATAAAAGTAAGGCAGAATAAAGCTGGCCAAGATTCAAACACTTGAACTAAATATACTAAACTAAAAGCAGCAGGAGAGAAAATCGCAAAGTGTTTAATAAGAGTTAAACTTACTACTTCTAAGAAGTAAAAAGGATTCCTTGAACAGGTGGTGCTCTCAGCCCCCGAGGGAGCCTGTGCCTCTGCAGATGAGGATGGATCCATCCTCATCCCCAAACGGCAGACCTCATCCTTTAGGAAGCCTGTCATCCCCCCTTCCAGAACAGGGCAAGTGTCACTTAACCGGACCCATGAACCACCCACAAACAACACTTGCATCTCGTCTGGCTTGATTCCTGGGTTATTGGCCCTCATCCAGCCCACTCTTCTACTGGCTCACCTCTATGAGCTGAGGAGGAGAGGTGAAGCTAGGTGTCATGGGTGATGCCTCATCCCGTGCCTCTGCAGATCCTCTCCTGGTGGTTTCATGTAGATGTTGAATAGCAAGGGGGGTCAAATACCGCTGTAAGGCAGATCCCTTCTCCCCTACCCCCTCTTGGTCTAAGGGGCATTCTAGGCAGGAGTGGAAGCGTTGCAAAATGCCACTTCACATCCCAACTTCAGACAGCCTTCCCAGAAGGGTAGCTTGAAAACTGCCAAGAGGGCCAAGAGAGTCCACAGGGTCACACAAACCCATCCTTCTTCTGGCACAGGGCGACCCATCGGGTGAGTAAACCCACGGCTGCGTTTCCACATGATAGAGAAGCTGCCCTCAACAGGGCAGCTAGGTCAGTAAGTAGCCCTGGCCGATGCCATCACACTCTGCCAGCCATTGGCCAATGAAGCTGGCTGCTGGTGGATGGATGGGCTCAGTTGTGATGTCGATCTCAACTGGTTCCTGGGCAGAGGATGTGCTCGGGGAAGCCCTGCTCCCCTTTCCTTAGTGTACGTGTACTTTGCTCCTGCCTCTGAGTGGGGGGTCCCAGGTTTCTTCCAGGAAAAGAAGCTGTTTCTGCTGTCATGAAGTCCACCGACCCGAGATCTACGAGATGTTTCAACAACTCCTCTTTCTTCTGGGCGGTGCTTTTCAACCAGGGATAAATCTAAGGCCTCCCTTCCCGGACAAGGTGCAGGAGGCGGGCAGCTTCTCAGAACGACTACAAGAGCTAAGTCATGACATTTTGGGGAGGTGCTGTAGAACATCAGGTGCTGTGTGTGTAGGGCTTTTGGACTACTGAGGGACATGCATGAAAGGTAATGAGTGAATTCACTCATGTCCCCCTTTCCATAGCCTGCCGTGTCAATGACATGCCCATAAAGTTGCTTTAGCTTCTCCTGCCCTTCCACACTCCTTGGGTTCTGTTCTTGCACCCGTGGGGGTTTCCTCCCCTTTGCTATCTGTGACTGGGATTGGTGCCACACTTCCACAAGCTCCGCTAACTTTGAGGGCATGCCGTGGGGGACAGAGGGTTCCATCTTAGAGAGTCCAGTGGAGTGGATGGTTTCAGAAGTCAGATACTGTCTGGCATGCATTCGTTTCAGAATGGAAATAACAAAATACTATCCTTGTGTGTCCTGAAGTGCAATTCAATACCTTCCCTCATTTTGTTGGAAGGCAAAGTCCAGAAGGATCATGGCTGGCCCAGGACACTTTGAGTCGCTGAGGACTGTTGTGGCGTTAACGTTCAGGATTGTGAAGAGGAATGTTGTCTCAACGCTACCCATCCGTGTGAGTCTACTATTGGTCGATAGGTTAGTTAAATGTTTTACTGAATTTGTGAATGGAGTAGTGTGTGCATGTGATTGTAGAAAAATCCCGAGAATTAGGAACGGCTTTATAATCTTTAATGCTTGGTCTGAGCAAGGTGCAGGGGCCTCAGGGTTAGGACTTTGACTTCGAGAAGTTTTAAGCATTAGGAGTTTGAACATTTATCCCATTCTCTTCCAGAGGTTTAAGTGTTATGGCTTTGACTTCCAGAAGTTTTAAGTGTTGGGGCTTTTAACATTTAGCACTTTCACTTCTAGAACTTTTAAGTGTTGGGGCTTTCAACATTTAGCACTTTGACTTCAAGAAGTTTTAAACGTCAGGACTTCGAACCTTAAGCACCTTGACTTCTAGAAGTTTTAAGTGTTAGGGCTTTGAATATTGAGCCCTTTGACTTCTAGAAGTTTTAAGCATTAGGTCGTCAAACATTTAGCACTTTGACATCTAGAAGTTTTAAACGTAGGGCTTTGACTTCTAGAAGTTTTTAGGGTTAGTGTGAATTTCCTGCACTTCTGTTTTGCAACTCGTCCTGGGTGGTGTTTCCAGGTTTGTTCTAGAAAGGAAAGCAGATCCTACAAGCCTGATATCCTCCACCCGAGATCTACGAGAAGCCGCAACGCCTCGTCTTTCGCATGAATGGCTTTGTTTAACCAGCAGTAAGACTACGGTCTCCCTTTTCGGCCAGGATGGCAGGAAGCCAAGGGCTTCTCAGAGCGCCTGCAAAAGCTAAGTCATGACTTTGGGGGGAGGTGCTCTAGAACATCCGGCAGTGTGTGTGTGGAGCGATTTCAGGTTACCAAGAGCCATGCAGAAAAAGTAATGAGTGTTGATAATCCAGCTCTCTTGAATTCAAGTGTCAAACCCCCCAAGAACTCGCACATGTCCTCCTTTCGGTAGCCTGCCATGTCAATGACATGCCCTTAAAGTTGCTCCTGCACTTCCACACTCTTTGGGTTCTGTTCTTTCACCTCCTGTGCTCTCTTGCCCTTCGCAACGGTGACTGGGATTGCTTCCGCTCTTCCACAAGCTCCGCTAACTTTGAGGGCATGCCGTGGTGGTCGGAAGGTTCCATCTTAGAGAGTCCAGTGGAGTGGATGGTTTCAGAAGTCAGATACTGTCTGGCATGCATTTGTTTCAGAATGGAAATGACAAAATAGTATCCTTGTGTGTCTTGCAGTGCCATTCAATACCTTCCCTCATTTTGTTGGAAGTCCAGAACGATCATGGCTGGCCCAGGGCACTTTGCGTCGCTGAGGACTGTCCTGGCGTTAACGTTCCGGATTGTGAAGAGGAATGTTGTCTCAACGCCACCCCTCCGTGTGAGTCTACTATTGGTCGATAGGTTAGTTAAACGTTTTACTGAATTTGTGAATGGATTAGTGTGTGCATGTGATTGTAGAAAAATCCCGAGAATTAGGAACGGCTTCATGATCTTCAATGCTTGGTCTGAGCAAGGTGCAGGGGCCTCAGGGTTAGGACTTTGACTTTGAGAAGTTTTAAGCATTATGATGTTGAACATTTATCCCATTCTCTTCCAGAAGTTTTAAGCTTTAGGACTTTGGACATTAAGCACTTTCACTTCTAGAACTTTTAAGTGTTGGCGCTTTTAACCTTTAGCACCTTGACTTCTAGAAGTTTTTAGCATTAGGACTTTGAACCTTTAGCATCTTGACTTCTAGAAGTTTTAAGTGTTAGGGCTTTGGTGTCTAGAACTTTTTAGGGTTAGTGTGAATTTCCTGCACTTCTGTTTTGCAACTTGTCCTGGGTGGTGGTTTTCAGGATTCTTCTCGGAAGGAAAGCGGATCCTGCAGGCCTGATGTCCTCCACCCCAGATCTACGAGTAGCTGCAACACCTTGTCTTTCTCATGGATGGCAGCGTTTCACCAGCAGTAAGGCTACGGTCTGTCTTTCTAGCTGACACAGCAGGAGGCGGACAGGTCGTCAGATCGAATAAAAAGCTAAGTTACTTTTTCTGGTTTGTGGTGCCATGCAAGGTCAAGATAAGCTTGGGTGCAGGGATTTTTAGGCAGCAGAGGGCTAGGCAAAACAGTTAAGGAGGGTAGGTTACACACATTCATGAATTTGCACATGGTACGCCTGTGAATTCACACAGCCTCTCTTTTGGTAGGCTGCCGTGTCAATGACATGCCCGTAAAGTTGCTCTAGCTTCTCCTGCACTTCCACACTCCTTGGGTTCTGTTCTTGCACCCCTTCGGCTCTCTTCCCTTTTGCCACCGGTGCCTGGGATTGCTGCCGCTACCTCCGCTAACTTTAAAGGCATGCCATGGGGTGAGGAGGATTTTATTTCTGAGAAGCTGGTTCAGGCAGGCACGGGGGAAGGGGGGGATGTCTTTAGTCAGGCAAGTACTGTTTGTCAGGTGTCTTGTTTGATATGTAACAGACAAAAAGTTATTCTTGCGTGTCTCGCTGTGATGGATCGTTAAATAAGTTCCTGCCTTTTCCGCCCCCAGGGGGGACGTTCTAGAAGGAGAACGACTGGCCACGCCCCTACATGTTGCTGGGGACGGTCCTGGTGTTCGTGTTCTAGATCATGACGGCAAACGTCATTTCAATGTCATCTGTCCGTATGAGTCTACTTTGGGCCAGAAGATTGGTTCACCTTAAACTGTATGTGTGAATGGATTATTGCCTGTATGGGCCCCTGTAATTGTAGTGAACAACTGAGAATTAGAAATGCCCTAATAATCTTTGAAGCGTTATCTGATCCAGCTCCACGGGGGTCATAAGCATGAGACATCTGTTTCTGTTTTAGAGGAGGGGGGTCATTCTTGGGTCGACCGGTGCGAAGAGAAGGTTGGGGGGTGGCGTGCAACCCTGCTGCTGTCCCCGTCTCTTTGCCGGTAGAAGGATAGGGGACCTACAACCCCGTGGACTCCCTTGGTCCTCTTATGCTCTCCATCTGGGAAGGCTGTCTTGAGTGGGGGTGGGAAGTCGTGTGTTGCGAGGCTTCTGCTCTTGCCTAGAATACTGAGGTGTTAGGGGATGATGGCTCTGTCCTACGGAAGTCTTGCTGCAGGGTGCTGCAGCATTGTATTTGACTCCCATTCTTCTCAACATCTACATCAAACCGCCAGGAGACGTTAACTGGTGGCGCGGGCTGAGCCCTCACAAATGCCTCTCCTTTTCTGCTCATAGAGGTGAGGCAGTCGGAGCTCTGAACCAGCACAGGGGGAGGAGAATGGACTGGATGAGGGCCAATAAACTCTGATTCAAATCAGACAGAATAGAGGCAGTGTTTGCTGGTGGGTCATCATTCCGGCTTAGTGACGTTCACCCTGTTCTGGTGGGGGTGGGTTTACACACTTCCTAAAGGGTGACGTCTCTGGTGGGGATGGTCACGGTTCCACCGTTGTCCGTAGAGGCACAGGCTCCCTCAGTAGCTCAGAGTGGCTTTTCATCATGTGGGTCAACGGGGGTCACAGTTTTTTTTATTTCCCTTTGTATTTTAGTTGTATTTGTTTTGGTTCTGTTTTTTCTTTTTCTTTTGTTTTACGGCACTTCTGATCCCCCCAGATGGTGTACCAAACATTTTAAATAGACATTAAAACAGAATAAAAGTAAGGCAGAATAAAGCTGGCCAAGATTCAAACACTTGAACTAAATATACTAAACTAAAAGCAGCAGGAGAGAAAATCGCAAAGTGTTTAATAAGAGTTAAACTTACTACTTCTAAGAAGTAAAAAGGATTCCTTGAACAGGTGGTGCTCTCAGCCCCTGAGGGAGCCTGTGCCTCTGCAGATGAGGATGGATCCATCCTCATCCCCAAACGGCAGACCTCATCCTTTAGGAAGCCTGTCATCCCCCCTTCCAGAACAGGGCAAGTGTCACTTAACCGGATCCATGAACCACCCACAAACAACACTTGCATCTCGTCTGGCTTGATTCCTGGGTTATTGGCCCTCATCCAGCCCACTCTTCTACTGGCTCACCTCTATGAGCTGAGGAGGAGAGGTGAAGCTAGGTGTCATGGGTGATGCCTCATCCCGTGCCTCTGCAGATCCTCTCCTGGTGGTTTCATGTAGATGTTGAATAGCAAGGGGGGTCAAATACCGCTGTAAGGCAGATCCCTTCTCCCCTACCCCCTCTTGGTCTAAGGGGCATTCTAGGCAGGAGTGTAAGCGTTGCAAAATGCCACTTCACATCCCAACTTTAGACAGCCTTCCCAGAAGGATAGCTTGAAAACTGCCAAAAGAGTCCACAGGGTCACACAAACCCATCCTTCTTCTGGCACAGGGCGACCCATCGGGTGAGTAAACCCACGGCTGCGTTTCCACATGATAGAGAAGCTGCCCTCAACAGGGCAGCTAGGTCAGTAAGTAGCCCTGGCCGATGCCATCACACTCTGCCAGCCATTGGCCAATGAAGCTGGCTGCTGGTGGATGGATGGGCTCAGTTGTGATGTCGATCTCAACTGGTTCCTGGGCAGAGGATGTGCTCGGGGAAGCCCTGCTCCCCTTTCCTTAGTGTACGTGTACTTTGCTCCTGCCTCTGAGTGGGGGGTCCCAGGTTTCTTCCAGGAAAAGAAGCTGTTTCTGCTGTCATGAAGTCCACCGACCCGAGATCTACGAGATGTTTCAACAACTCCTCTTTCTTCTGGGCGGTGCTTTTCAACCAGGGATAAATCTAAGGCCTCCCTTCCCGGACAAGGTGCAGGAGGCGGGCAGCTTCTCAGAACGACTACAAGAGCTAAGTCATGACATTTTGGGGAGGTGCTGTAGAACATCAGGTGCTGTGTGTGTAGGGCTTTTGGACTACTGAGGGACATGCATGAAAGGTAATGAGTGAATTCACTCATGTCCCCCTTTCCATAGCCTGCCGTGTCAATGACATGCCCATAAAGTTGCTTTAGCTTCTCCTGCCCTTCCACACTCCTTGGGTTCTGTTCTTGCACCCGTGGGGGTTTCCTCCCCTTTGCTATCTGTGACTGGGATTGGTGCCACACTTCCACAAGCTCCGCTAACTTTGAGGGCATGCCGTGGGGGACAGAGGGTTCCATCTTAGAGAGTCCAGTGGAGTGGATGGTTTCAGAAGTCAGATACTGTCTGGCATGCATTCGTTTCAGAATGGAAATAACAAAATACTATCCTTGTGTGTCCTGAAGTGCAATTCAATACCTTCCCTCATTTTGTTGGAAGGCAAAGTCCAGAAGGATCATGGCTGGCCCAGGACACTTTGAGTCGCTGAGGACTGTTGTGGCGTTAACGTTCAGGATTGTGAAGAGGAATGTTGTCTCAACGCTACCCATCCGTGTGAGTCTACTATTGGTCGATAGGTTAGTTAAATGTTTTACTGAATTTGTGAATGGAGTAGTGTGTGCATGTGATTGTAGAAAAATCCCGAGAATTAGGAACGGCTTTATAATCTTTAATGCTTGGTCTGAGCAAGGTGCAGGGGCCTCAGGGTTAGGACTTTGACCGAGAAGTTTTAAGCATTAGGAGTTTGAACATTTATCCCATTCTCTTCCAGAGGTTTAAGTGTTATGGCTTTGACTTCCAGAAGTTTTAAGTGTTGGGGCTTTTAACATTTAGCACTTTCACTTCTAGAACTTTTAAGTGTTGGGGCTTTCAACATTTAGCACTTTGACTTCAAGAAGTTTTAAACGTCAGGACTTCGAACCTTAAGCACCTTGACTTCTAGAAGTTTTAAGTGTTAGGGCTTTGAATATTGAGCCCTTTGACTTCTAGAAGTTTTAAGCATTAGGTCGTCAAACATTTAGCACTTTGACATCTAGAAGTTTTAAACGTAGGGCTTTGACTTCTAGAAGTTTTTAGGGTTAGTGTGAATTTCCTGCACTTCTGTTTTGCAACTCGTCCTGGGTGGTGTTTCCAGGTTTGTTCTAGAAAGGAAAGCAGATCCTACAAGCCTGATATCCTCCACCCGAGATCTACGAGAAGCCGCAACGCCTCGTCTTTCGCATGAATGGCTTTGTTTAACCAGCAGTAAGACTACGGTCTCCCTTTTCGGCCAGGATGGCAGGAAGCCAAGGGCTTCTCAGAGCGCCTGCAAAAGCTAAGTCATGACTTTGGGGGGAGGTGCTCTAGAACATCCGGCAGTGTGTGTGTGGAGCGATTTCAGGTTACCAAGAGCCATGCAGAAAAAGTAATGAGTGTTGATAATCCAGCTCTCTTGAATTCAAGTGTCAAACCCCCCAAGAACTCGCACATGTCCTCCTTTCGGTAGCCTGCCATGTCAATGACATGCCCTTAAAGTTGCTCCTGCACTTCCACACTCTTTGGGTTCTGTTCTTTCACCTCCTGTGCTCTCTTGCCCTTCGCAACGGTGACTGGGATTGCTTCCGCTCTTCCACAAGCTCCGCTAACTTTGAGGGCATGCCGTGGTGGTCGGAAGGTTCCATCTTAGAGAGTCCAGTGGAGTGGATGGTTTCAGAAGTCAGATACTGTCTGGCATGCATTTGTTTCAGAATGGAAATGACAAAATAGTATCCTTGTGTGTCTTGCAGTGCCATTCAATACCTTCCCTCATTTTGTTGGAAGTCCAGAACGATCATGGCTGGCCCAGGGCACTTTGCGTCGCTGAGGACTGTCCTGGCGTTAACGTTCCGGATTGTGAAGAGGAATGTTGTCTCAACGCCACCCCTCCGTGTGAGTCTACTATTGGTCGATAGGTTAGTTAAACGTTTTACTGAATTTGTGAATGGATTAGTGTGTGCATGTGATTGTAGAAAAATCCCGAGAATTAGGAACGGCTTCATGATCTTCAATGCTTGGTCTGAGCAAGGTGCAGGGGCCTCAGGGTTAGGACTTTGACTTTGAGAAGTTTTAAGCATTATGATGTTGAACATTTATCCCATTCTCTTCCAGAAGTTTTAAGCTTTAGGACTTTGGACATTAAGCACTTTCACTTCTAGAACTTTTAAGTGTTGGCGCTTTTAACCTTTAGCACCTTGACTTCTAGAAGTTTTTAGCATTAGGACTTTGAACCTTTAGCATCTTGACTTCTAGAAGTTTTAAGTGTTAGGGCTTTGGTGTCTAGAACTTTTTAGGGTTAGTGTGAATTTCCTGCACTTCTGTTTTGCAACTTGTCCTGGGTGGTGGTTTTCAGGATTCTTCTCGGAAGGAAAGCGGATCCTGCAGGCCTGATGTCCTCCACCCCAGATCTACGAGTAGCTGCAACACCTTGTCTTTCTCATGGATGGCAGCGTTTCACCAGCAGTAAGGCTACGGTCTGTCTTTCTAGCTGACACAGCAGGAGGCGGACAGGTCGTCAGATCGAATAAAAAGCTAAGTTACTTTTTCTGGTTTGTGGTGCCATGCAAGGTCAAGATAAGCTTGGGTGCAGGGATTTTTAGGCAGCAGAGGGCTAGGCAAAACAGTTAAGGAGGGTAGGTTACACACATTCATGAATTTGCACATGGTACGCCTGTGAATTCACACAGCCTCTCTTTTGGTAGGCTGCCGTGTCAATGACATGCCCGTAAAGTTGCTCTAGCTTCTCCTGCACTTCCACACTCCTTGGGTTCTGTTCTTGCACCCCTTCGGCTCTCTTCCCTTTTGCCACCGGTGCCTGGGATTGCTGCCGCTACCTCCGCTAACTTTAAAGGCATGCCATGGGGTGAGGAGGATTTTATTTCTGAGAAGCTGGTTCAGGCAGGCACGGGGGAAGGGGGGGATGTCTTTAGTCAGGCAAGTACTGTTTGTCAGGTGTCTTGTTTGATATGTAACAGACAAAAAGTTATTCTTGCGTGTCTCGCTGTGATGGATCGTTAAATAAGTTCCTGCCTTTTCCGCCCCCAGGGGGGACGTTCTAGAAGGAGAACGACTGGCCACGCCCCTACATGTTGCTGGGGACGGTCCTGGTGTTCGTGTTCTAGATCATGACGGCAAACGTCATTTCAATGTCATCTGTCCGTATGAGTCTACTTTGGGCCAGAAGATTGGTTCACCTTAAACTGTATGTGTGAATGGATTATTGCCTGTATGGGCCCCTGTAATTGTAGTGAACAACTGAGAATTAGAAATGCCCTAATAATCTTTGAAGCGTTATCTGATCCAGCTCCACGGGGGTCATAAGCATGAGACATCTGTTTCTGTTTTAGAGGAGGGGGGTCATTCTTGGGTCGACCGGTGCGAAGAGAAGGTTGGGGGGTGGCGTGCAACCCTGCTGCTGTCCCCGTCTCTTTGCCGGTAGAAGGATAGGGGACCTACAACCCCGTGGACTCCCTTGGTCCTCTTATGCTCTCCATCTGGGAAGGCTGTCTTGAGTGGGGGTGGGAAGTCGTGTGTTGCGAGGCTTCTGCTCTTGCCTAGAATACTGAGGTGTTAGGGGATGATGGCTCTGTCCTACGGAAGTCTTGCTGCAGGGTGCTGCAGCATTGTATTTGACTCCCATTCTTCTCAACATCTACATCAAACCGCCAGGAGACGTTAACTGGTGGCGCGGGCTGAGCCCTCACAAATGCCTCTCCTTTTCTGCTCATAGAGGTGAGGCAGTCGGAGCTCTGAACCAGCACAGGGGGAGGAGAATGGACTGGATGAGGGCCAATAAACTCTGATTCAAATCAGACAGAATAGAGGCAGTGTTTGCTGGTGGGTCATCATTCCGGCTTAGTGACGTTCACCCTGTTCTGGTGGGGGTGGGTTTACACACTTCCTAAAGGGTGACGTCTCTGGTGGGGATGGTCACGGTTCCACCGTTGTCCGTAGAGGCACAGGCTCCCTCAGTAGCTCAGAGTGGCTTTTCATCATGTGGGTTTCAACGGGGGTCACAGTTTTTTTTTATTTCCCTTTGTATTTTAGTTGTATTTGTTTTGGTTCTGTTTTTTCTTTCTTTTGTTTTACGGCACTTCTGATCCCCCCAGATGGTGTACCAAACATTTTAAATAGACATTAAAACAGAATAAAAGTAAGGCAGAATAAAGCTGGCCAAGATTCAAACACTTGAACTAAATATACTAAACTAAAAGCAGCAGGAGAGAAAATCGCAAAGTGTTTAATAAGAGTTAAACTTACTACTTCTAAGAAGTAAAAAGGATTCCTTGAACAGGTGGTGCTCTCAGCCCCCGAGGGAGCCTGTGCCTCTGCAGATGAGGATGGATCCATCCTCATCCCCAAACGGCAGACCTCATCCTTTAGGAAGCCTGTCATCCCCCCTTCCAGAACAGGGCAAGTGTCACTTAACCGGATCCATGAACCACCCACAAACAACACTTGCATCTCGTCTGGCTTGATTCCTGGGTTATTGGCCCTCATCCAGCCCACTCTTCTACTGGCTCATCTCTATGAGCTGAGGAGGAGAGGTGAAGCTAGGTGTCATGGGTGATGCCTCATCCCGTGCCTCTGCAGATCCTCTCCTGGTGGTTTCATGTAGATGTTGAATAGCAAGGGGGGTCAAATACCGCTGTAAGGCAGATCCCTTCTCCCCTACCCCCTCTTGGTCTAAGGGGCATTCTAGGCAGGAGTGGAAGCGTTGCAAAATGCCACTTCACATCCCAACTTCAGACAGCCTTCCCAGAAGGGTAGCTTGAAAACTGCCAAGAGAGTCCACAGGGTCACACAAACCCATCCTTCTTCTGGCACAGGGCGACCCATCGGGTGAGTAAACCCACGGCTGCGTTTCCACATGATAGAGAAGCTGCCCTCAACAGGGCAGCTAGGTCAGTAAGTAGCCCTGGCCGATGCCATCACACTCTGCCAGCCATTGGCCAATGAAGCTGGCTGCTGGTGGATGTATGGGCTCAGTTGTGATGTGGATCTCAACTGGTTCCTGGGCTGAGGATGTGCTCGGGGAAGCCCTGCTCCCCTTTCCTTAGTGTATGTCTAGTTTGCCCCTTGCTCTGAGTGTCCCAGGTTTCTTCCAGGAAAGGAAGCCAATTCTGCCATCCTGAAGTCCACTGACCCAAGATCTACATGATGTTTCAACAACTCCCCTTTCTCCTGGATGGCCCTGTTCGATCAGCGATAAATCTAAGGCCTCCCTTTCCAGCCGAGGCTGCAGGAGGTGGGCAGCCTCTCAGAGTGACAGCAACAGCTAAATTCTGTGTTTTTGTGTGTGTGGGTGCTAGACCACATCAGTTGATGGGTGAGCAGGGATGTTAGGCAACCGTAGGCTATGCATGAAAATGTACTGGGCATTGATCTTGTTAGCTCATGAACTGGAAGATCAAATTCACACGGCACCTTTTTCAGTAGCCTGCTGTGTCAATGGCAGGCCCTGAAAGTGGCTCTCGCTTCTCCCGCACTCCATGGATTGTTTTCTTGCACCCCTTGGGCTCTTTTACCCTTCTCCGCTGGTGACTGGAATCTCTTCCACAAGCTCCACTAATTTCAAAGGCCAGCCATGGGGCGGGGAGAATGAGGCTGGTTCAGTAAGGGGTGGTTGGTTGGCTTTACGAAGGGCAATACTCTCCGGCCTGGGTTCAGGTACATCACAAGCTTTGAATGCTTGCTGTGATGTGTCGTTCAGCAACTTCTTCCCACTTCTTTTGGAGGGGAAGTTCCAGAAGGATCCCGACTGGCCCACGCCCCAATGCCTTGCTGAGGACCGTAGAGGTGTTTGCGTTCGTGATCACGGAAGGCAATGACTTTTCAACACCACTCATCCCTGTGAGTTTGGTTCCAGCCAAAAGGTTTTTTTAAAACACATACTGGATTTGTCAGTTACTGTATTGGGTGACACCTCTAGTTGTAGCCAAAGGCTGAGTAATTAACTTGCATTCATGAGCTTCGATGCTTGATCTGAGCTGGCTTCAGGGGGCTAGTGGATGCTTTAGGGTGGATTCCTGCATTGAGCAGGGGGTTGGACTCGATGGCCTTGTAGGCCCCTTCCAACTCTGCTATTCTATGATTCGTATTTAGCCCTGGGCTCTGAGTGGTGGGTCACAGGGTTTTTGTAGGATTCAAAGCCAATCCTGGAGAAGCTGAACTCCAGGGGCTGAGATCTACGAGATGCTGCACACCTTGTCTTTCTCATGGACGACATTGTCTCCCTTTTCGGCCAGGATTGCAGGAAGCAGAGGGCTTCTCAGAGCGCCTACAAAAGCTAAGTCATGACTTTTGGGGGAGGTGCTCTAGAACGTCTGGCAGTGTGTGCGTGTGTGTGTGTGTAGAGGGATTTCAGGTTACCATGGGTAATGAGTGTAGATATCAAACTCATGAATTCAAGTATCATATCCCTGTGAATTCACTCAGGTCCCCCTTTCGGTAGCCTGCTGTGTCAACGACATGCCCTTAAAGTGCCTCTATCTTCTGCACTTCCACACTCCTTGTGTTCTGTTCTTGCACCCCTTGGGCTCTCTTCCCATTAGCCACCGGTGACTGGGATTGCTGCCATGATTCCACCAGCTCCACTAACTTTAAGGGCGTGCCGTGGGGGGCAGAGGGTTCCACCTTAGGCCAGTGGACTGCGAGATGGGTGGATGGTTTCAGAAGTGAAATACTGTTTGGCATGCATTCGTTTGAGCATGGAAATAACAAAATAGTATCCTTGTGTGGTTTGCAGTGCCATTCAATACCTTCCTCTTGTTTTGTTGGAAGGCAAAGTCCAGAAAGATCACGGCTGGCCCAGGTCTGCGTCGCTGAGAATTGTCCTGGCGTTTATGTTCCAGATCATGATGAGGAATGCCGTCTCCACACCACCCATCCATGCGAGTCCATTTTTGGTGAAAAGGTTTGTTTTACTGAATTCGTGAATGGATTATTGCATGCATGTGATTGTAGAAAAAGCCTGAGAAATAGAAACGCCTTCATAACCTCTGATGCTTGGTCTGAGCCAGCTGCAGGGACGTCATATTCGTAGTGTGACTTTCCTGCACGTCTATTTTGCAACTTGTCCTGGGTGGTGGTTCACAGGGTTCTTCTCGGAAGGAAAGCGGATCCTGCAGGCCTGATGTCCTCCACCCCAGATCTACGAGTAGCTGCAACACCTTGTCTTTCTCATGGACGGCAGCGTTTCACCAGCAGTAAGACGACGGTCTCCCTTTCCTGTTGGGACTGCAGGAGGCGGACAGGTCATCAATCTATTAAATCAGCTAAGTCGTTTTTTCCGGAGTGCGGTGCCATACAAGGTCGAGCTCAGTGTGGGCGGAGGGATTTTGAAACCACCAAGGGTTAGGCAAAAAAGTTAAGGAGGGTAGATTACATACACTCATGAATTTGCACACGATACGCCTGTGAATTCACACAGCCTCTTTTGGTAGGCTGCCGTGTCAATGACATGCCCGTAAAGTTGCTCTAGCTTCTCCTGCACTTCCACACTCCTTGGGTTCTGTTCTTGCACCCCTTCTGTTCTCTTCCCCTTCGCCACCGGTGCCTGGGATTGCTGCCGCTACCTCCGCTAACTTTAAAGGCATGCCATGGGGTGGGGAGGATTTTATCTCTGAGAAGCTGGTTCAGGCAGGCACGGGGGAAGGGGGGGGATGTCTTTAGTCAGGCAAGTACTGTTTGTCAGGTGTTTTGTTTGGATATGTAACAGACAAAAAGTTATTCTTGTGTCTCGCTGTGATGGATCGTTAAATAAGTTCCTGCCTTTTCCGCCCCCAGGGGGACGTTCTAGAAGGAACACGACTGGCCACGCCCCTACATGTTGCTGGGGACGGTCCTGGTGTTCGTGTTCTAGATCATGACGGCAAACGTCATTTCAATGTCATCTGTCCGTATGAGTCTACTTTGGGCCAGAAGATTGGTTCACCTTAAACTGTATGTGTAAATGGATTATTGCCTGTACGGGCCCCTGTAATTGTAGTGAACAACTGAGAATTAGAAATGCCCTAATAATCTTTGAAGCGTTATCTGATCCAGCTCCACGGGGGTCATAAGCATGAGACATCTGTTTCTGTTTTAGAGGAGGGGGTCACTCCTGGGTCAACCGGCATGAAGAGAAGGTTGGGGGGTGGCGTCCCCTCTCTTTGCTGGCAGAAGGATAGGGGACCTGCAACCCCGTGGACTCCCTTGGTCCTCTTATGCTCTCCATCTGGGAAGGCTGTCTTGAGTGGGGTGTTGGGTTATTGTGCCAGAACTTTTCTCTTTCTGGAACTCTGTTTGTGCTCAGAAACAAACACACATCACGCAGGTCTTACACAGCAGAGCTGGTTTATTTCCTTCAGGCTTCTGTGCAGTTCAATTCAGATCAGTTCAGATCAGCACACTGAGGCATACACAGAGAGCAGTGATCATAGAGCAGTGATCAGTAAGCAGTGATCAGTTCCATTTTACAAAGTGAGAAACTATATACACATCTTACACAATTCTTATCTACATTACATACAGCTGTGATGAGGCTAACTTAGAATCTTGGCAAGGTTCCCAGAACAGCCTCTATCTCAAGGTAATTGCCCACAGATATACTTTCTCTGTTTAACCCTGAGATAGCCATACACACACAATTTTAATGACTAAGCAAGTATTTCTTTTCATATACTTAACATGGGGGTGGGAAGTCGTGTGTTGCGAGGCTTCTGCTCTCGCCTAGAATACTGAGGTGTTAGGGGATGATGGCTCTGTCCTACGGAAGTCTTGCTGCAGGGTGCTGCAGCATTGTATTTGACTCCCATTCTTCTCAACATCTACATGAAACCGCCAGGAGACGTTAACTGGGGGCGCGGGCTGAGCCCTCACAAATGCCTCTCCTTCACAGCTCATAGAGGTGAGGCAGTCGGAGCTCTGAACCAGCACAGGGGGAGGAGAATGGACTGCATGAGGGCCAATAAACTCAGATTCAAATCAGACAGAATAGAGGCAGTGTTTGCTGGTGGGTCATCATTCCGGCTTAGTGACGTTCACCCTGTTCTGGTGGGGGTGGGTTTACACACTTCCTAAAGGGTGACGTCTGTGGTGGGGATGGTCACGGTTCCACCGTCGTCCGTAGAGGCACAGGCTCCCTCCGTGGCTCAGAGTGGCTTTTCATCATGTGGGTTTCAACGGGGGTCACAGGTTTTTTTATTTCCCTTTGTATTTTAGTTGTATTTTTTTTTGGTTCTGTTTTTTCTTTTGTTTTATGGCACTTCTGATCCCCCCAGATGGTGTACCAAACATTTTAAATAGACATTAAAACAGAATAAAAGTAAGGCAGAATAAAGCTGGCCAAGATTCAAACACTTGAACTAAATATACTAAACTAAAAGCAGCAGGAGAGAAAATCGCAAAGTGTTTAATAAGAGTTAAACTTACTACTTCTAAGAAGTAAAAAGGATTCCTTGAACAGGTGGTGCTCTCAGCCCCCGAGGGAGCCTGTGCCTCTGCAGATGAGGATGGATCCATCCTCATCCCCAAACGGCAGACCTCATCCTTTAGGAAGCCTGTCATCCCCCCTTCCAGAACAGGGCAAGTGTCACTTAACCGGACCCATGAACCACCCACAAACAACACTTGCATCTCGTCTGGCTTGATTCCTGGGTTATTGGCCCTCATCCAGCCCACTCTTCTACTGGCTCACCTCTATGAGCTGAGGAGGAGAGGTGAAGCTAGGTGTCATGGGTGATGCCTCATCCCGTGCCTCTGCAGATCCTCTCCTGGTGGTTTCATGTAGATGTTGAATAGCAAGGGGGGTCAAATACCGCTGTAAGGCAGATCCCTTCTCCCCTACCCCCTCTTGGTCTAAGGGGCATTCTAGGCAGGAGTGTAAGCGTTGCAAAATGCCACTTCACATCCCAACTTTAGACAGCCTTCCCAGAAGGATAGCTTGAAAACTGCCAAGAGAGTCCACAGGGTCACACAAACCCATCCTTCTTCTGGCACAGGGCGACCCATCGGGTGAGTAAACCCACGGCTGCGTTTCCACATGATAGAGAAGCTGCCCTCAACAGGGCAGCTAGGTCAGTAAGTAGCCCTGGCCGATGCCATCACACTCTGCCAGCCATTGGCCAATGAAGCTGGCTGCTGGTGGATGGATGGGCTCAGTTGTGATGTCGATCTCAACTGGTTCCTGGGCAGAGGATGTGCTCGGGGAAGCCCTGCTCCCCTTTCCTTAGTGTACGTGTACTTTGCTCCTGCCTCTGAGTGGGGGGTCCCAGGTTTCTTCCAGGAAAAGAAGCTGTTTCTGCTGTCATGAAGTCCACCGACCCGAGATCTACGAGATGTTTCAACAACTCCTCTTTCTTCTGGGCGGTGCTTTTCAACCAGGGATAAATCTAAGGCCTCCCTTCCCGGACAAGGTGCAGGAGGCGGGCAGCTTCTCAGAACGACTACAAGAGCTAAGTCATGACATTTTGGGGAGGTGCTGTAGAACATCAGGTGCTGTGTGTGTAGGGCTTTTGGACTACTGAGGGACATGCATGAAAGGTAATGAGTGAATTCACTCATGTCCCCCTTTCCATAGCCTGCCGTGTCAATGACATGCCCATAAAGTTGCTTTAGCTTCTCCTGCCCTTCCACACTCCTTGGGTTCTGTTCTTGCACCCGTGGGGGTTTCCTCCCCTTTGCTATCTGTGACTGGGATTGGTGCCACACTTCCACAAGCTCCGCTAACTTTGAGGGCATGCCGTGGGGGACAGAGGGTTCCATCTTAGAGAGTCCAGTGGAGTGGATGGTTTCAGAAGTCAGATACTGTCTGGCATGCATTCGTTTCAGAATGGAAATAACAAAATACTATCCTTGTGTGTCCTGAAGTGCAATTCAATACCTTCCCTCATTTTGTTGGAAGGCAAAGTCCAGAAGGATCATGGCTGGCCCAGGACACTTTGAGTCGCTGAGGACTGTTGTGGCGTTAACGTTCAGGATTGTGAAGAGGAATGTTGTCTCAACGCTACCCATCCGTGTGAGTCTACTATTGGTCGATAGGTTAGTTAAATGTTTTACTGAATTTGTGAATGGAGTAGTGTGTGCATGTGATTGTAGAAAAATCCCGAGAATTAGGAACGGCTTTATAATCTTTAATGCTTGGTCTGAGCAAGGTGCAGGGGCCTCAGGGTTAGGACTTTGACTTCGAGAAGTTTTAAGCATTAGGAGTTTGAACATTTATCCCATTCTCTTCCAGAGGTTTAAGTGTTATGGCTTTGACTTCCAGAAGTTTTAAGTGTTGGGGCTTTTAACATTTAGCACTTTCACTTCTAGAACTTTTAAGTGTTGGGGCTTTCAACATTTAGCACTTTGACTTCAAGAAGTTTTAAACGTCAGGACTTCGAACCTTAAGCACCTTGACTTCTAGAAGTTTTAAGTGTTAGGGCTTTGAATATTGAGCCCTTTGACTTCTAGAAGTTTTAAGCATTAGGTCGTCAAACATTTAGCACTTTGACATCTAGAAGTTTTAAACGTAGGGCTTTGACTTCTAGAAGTTTTTAGGGTTAGTGTGAATTTCCTGCACTTCTGTTTTGCAACTCGTCCTGGGTGGTGTTTCCAGGTTTGTTCTAGAAAGGAAAGCAGATCCTACAAGCCTGATATCCTCCACCCGAGATCTACGAGAAGCCGCAACGCCTCGTCTTTCGCATGAATGGCTTTGTTTAACCAGCAGTAAGACTACGGTCTCCCTTTTCGGCCAGGATGGCAGGAAGCCAAGGGCTTCTCAGAGCGCCTGCAAAAGCTAAGTCATGACTTTGGGGGGAGGTGCTCTAGAACATCCGGCAGTGTGTGTGTGGAGCGATTTCAGGTTACCAAGAGCCATGCAGAAAAAGTAATGAGTGTTGATAATCCAGCTCTCTTGAATTCAAGTGTCAAACCCCCCAAGAACTCGCACATGTCCTCCTTTCGGTAGCCTGCCATGTCAATGACATGCCCTTAAAGTTGCTCCTGCACTTCCACACTCTTTGGGTTCTGTTCTTTCACCTCCTGTGCTCTCTTGCCCTTCGCAACGGTGACTGGGATTGCTTCCGCTCTTCCACAAGCTCCGCTAACTTTGAGGGCATGCCGTGGTGGTCGGAAGGTTCCATCTTAGAGAGTCCAGTGGAGTGGATGGTTTCAGAAGTCAGATACTGTCTGGCATGCATTTGTTTCAGAATGGAAATGACAAAATAGTATCCTTGTGTGTCTTGCAGTGCCATTCAATACCTTCCCTCATTTTGTTGGAAGTCCAGAACGATCATGGCTGGCCCAGGGCACTTTGCGTCGCTGAGGACTGTCCTGGCGTTAACGTTCCGGATTGTGAAGAGGAATGTTGTCTCAACGCCACCCCTCCGTGTGAGTCTACTATTGGTCGATAGGTTAGTTAAACGTTTTACTGAATTTGTGAATGGATTAGTGTGTGCATGTGATTGTAGAAAAATCCCGAGAATTAGGAACGGCTTCATGATCTTCAATGCTTGGTCTGAGCAAGGTGCAGGGGCCTCAGGGTTAGGACTTTGACTTTGAGAAGTTTTAAGCATTATGATGTTGAACATTTATCCCATTCTCTTCCAGAAGTTTTAAGCTTTAGGACTTTGGACATTAAGCACTTTCACTTCTAGAACTTTTAAGTGTTGGCGCTTTTAACCTTTAGCACCTTGACTTCTAGAAGTTTTTAGCATTAGGACTTTGAACCTTTAGCATCTTGACTTCTAGAAGTTTTAAGTGTTAGGGCTTTGGTGTCTAGAACTTTTTAGGGTTAGTGTGAATTTCCTGCACTTCTGTTTTGCAACTTGTCCTGGGTGGTGGTTTTCAGGATTCTTCTCGGAAGGAAAGCGGATCCTGCAGGCCTGATGTCCTCCACCCCAGATCTACGAGTAGCTGCAACACCTTGTCTTTCTCATGGATGGCAGCGTTTCACCAGCAGTAAGGCTACGGTCTGTCTTTCTAGCTGACACAGCAGGAGGCGGACAGGTCGTCAGATCGAATAAAAAGCTAAGTTACTTTTTCTGGTTTGTGGTGCCATGCAAGGTCAAGATAAGCTTGGGTGCAGGGATTTTTAGGCAGCAGAGGGCTAGGCAAAACAGTTAAGGAGGGTAGGTTACACACATTCATGAATTTGCACATGGTACGCCTGTGAATTCACACAGCCTCTCTTTTGGTAGGCTGCCGTGTCAATGACATGCCCGTAAAGTTGCTCTAGCTTCTCCTGCACTTCCACACTCCTTGGGTTCTGTTCTTGCACCCCTTCGGCTCTCTTCCCTTTTGCCACCGGTGCCTGGGATTGCTGCCGCTACCTCCGCTAACTTTAAAGGCATGCCATGGGGTGAGGAGGATTTTATTTCTGAGAAGCTGGTTCAGGCAGGCACGGGGGAAGGGGGGGATGTCTTTAGTCAGGCAAGTACTGTTTGTCAGGTGTCTTGTTTGATATGTAACAGACAAAAAGTTATTCTTGCGTGTCTCGCTGTGATGGATCGTTAAATAAGTTCCTGCCTTTTCCGCCCCCAGGGGGGACGTTCTAGAAGGAGAACGACTGGCCACGCCCCTACATGTTGCTGGGGACGGTCCTGGTGTTCGTGTTCTAGATCATGACGGCAAACGTCATTTCAATGTCATCTGTCCGTATGAGTCTACTTTGGGCCAGAAGATTGGTTCACCTTAAACTGTATGTGTGAATGGATTATTGCCTGTATGGGCCCCTGTAATTGTAGTGAACAACTGAGAATTAGAAATGCCCTAATAATCTTTGAAGCGTTATCTGATCCAGCTCCACGGGGGTCATAAGCATGAGACATCTGTTTCTGTTTTAGAGGAGGGGGGTCATTCTTGGGTCGACCGGTGCGAAGAGAAGGTTGGGGGGTGGCGTGCAACCCTGCTGCTGTCCCCGTCTCTTTGCCGGTAGAAGGATAGGGGACCTACAACCCCGTGGACTCCCTTGGTCCTCTTATGCTCTCCATCTGGGAAGGCTGTCTTGAGTGGGGGTGGGAAGTCGTGTGTTGCGAGGCTTCTGCTCTTGCCTAGAATACTGAGGTGTTAGGGGATGATGGCTCTGTCCTACGGAAGTCTTGCTGCAGGGTGCTGCAGCATTGTATTTGACTCCCATTCTTCTCAACATCTACATCAAACCGCCAGGAGACGTTAACTGGTGGCGCGGGCTGAGCCCTCACAAATGCCTCTCCTTTTCTGCTCATAGAGGTGAGGCAGTCGGAGCTCTGAACCAGCACAGGGGGAGGAGAATGGACTGGATGAGGGCCAATAAACTCTGATTCAAATCAGACAGAATAGAGGCAGTGTTTGCTGGTGGGTCATCATTCCGGCTTAGTGACGTTCACCCTGTTCTGGTGGGGGTGGGTTTACACACTTCCTAAAGGGTGACGTCTCTGGTGGGGATGGTCACGGTTCCACCGTTGTCCGTAGAGGCACAGGCTCCCTCAGTAGCTCAGAGTGGCTTTTCATCATGTGGGTTTCAACGGGGGTCACAGTTTTTTTTTATTTCCCTTTGTATTTTAGTTGTATTTGTTTTGGTTCTGTTTTTTCTTTTTCTTTTGTTTTACGGCACTTCTGATCCCCCCAGATGGTGTACCAAACATTTTAAATAGACATTAAAACAGAATAAAAGTAAGGCAGAATAAAGCTGGCCAAGATTCAAACACTTGAACTAAATATACTAAACTAAAAGCAGCAGGAGAGAAAATCGCAAAGTGTTTAATAAGAGTTAAACTTACTACTTCTAAGAAGTAAAAAGGATTCCTTGAACAGGTGGTGCTCTCAGCCCCCGAGGGAGCCTGTGCCTCTGCAGATGAGGATGGATCCATCCTCATCCCCAAACGGCAGACCTCATGCTTTAGGAAGCCTGTCATCCCCCCTTCCAGAACAGGGCAAGTGTCACTTAACCGGACCCATGAACCACCCACAAACAACACTTGCATCTCGTCTGGCTTGATTCCTGGGTTATTGGCCCTCATCCAGCCCACTCTTCTACTGGCTCACCTCTATGAGCTGAGGAGGAGAGGTGAAGCTAGGTGTCATGGGTGATGCCTCATCCCGTGCCTCTGCAGATCCTCTCCTGGTGGTTTCATGTAGATGTTGAATAGCAAGGGGGGTCAAATACCGCTGTAAGGCAGATCCCTTCTCCCCTACCCCCTCTTGGTCTAAGGGGCATTCTAGGCAGGAGTGGAAGCGTTGCAAAATGCCACTTCACATCCCAACTTTAGACAGTCTTCCCAGAAGGATAGCTTGAAAACTGCCAAGAGGGCCAAGAGAGTCCACAGGGTCACACAAACCCATCCTTCTTCTGGCACAGGGCGACCCATCGGGTGAGTAAACCCACGGCTGCGTTTCCACATGATAGAGAAGCTGCCCTCAACAGGGCAGCTAGGTCAGTAAGTAGCCCTGGCCGATGCCATCACACTCTGCCAGCCATTGGCCAATGAAGCTGGCTGCTGGTGGATGTATGGGCTCAGTTGTGATGTCGATCTCAACTGGTTCCTGGGCAGAGGATGTGCTCGGGGAAGCCCTGCTCCCCTTTCCTTAGTGTACGTGTACTTTGCTCCTGCCTCTGAGTGGGGGGTCCCAGGTTTCTTCCAGGAAAAGAAGCTGTTTCTGCTGTCATGAAGTCCACCGACCCGAGATCTACGAGATGTTTCAACAACTCCTCTTTCTTCTGGGCGGTGCTTTTCAACCAGGGATAAATCTAAGGCCTCTTTTCCTGGCCGAGGCTGCAGGAGGTGGGCAGCTCCTCAGAAGAACTATAAAAGCTAAGTGATGACATTTTAGGGAGGTGCTCTAGAACATCTGGCTGTGTGTGTGTGTATAGGCCTTTTGGTCTACTGAAGGACATGCATGAAATGTAATGAGTGAACTTACTCATGTCCCCCTTTCCATAGCCTGCCGTGTCAATGACATGCCCGTAAAGTTGCTTTCGCTTCTCCTGCACTTCCACACTCCTTGCGTTCTGTTCTTGCACCCATGGGGGTTTCTTCCTCTTTGCTATCGGTGACTGAGATTGGTGCCACGCTTCCACAAGCTCCGCTAACTTTGAGGGCATGCCGTGGGGGACAGAGGGTTCCGTCGTAGAGAGGCCAGTGGACTGGATGGTTTCAGAAGTCAGATACTGAGTCTAAATTTGGCCAATAGGTTTGTTAAACTTTTTACTGAATTTGTGAATGGATTAGTGTATGCATGTGATTGTATTAAAAGCCCAAGGAATTGAAATGCCTTCATAATATTTGATGCTTGGTCTGTGCAAGGTGCAGGGGCCACAGGGTTAGGACTTTGACTACTAGAAGTTTTAGCGTTATGGCTTTGAACATTTAGCAGTTTGACTTTTAGAAGTTTTAAGCGTTAGCTCTTTGAGTTCTCGAAGTTTTAGCGTTAGCTCTTTGGACATTTAGCACTTTTACTTCTGGAAGTTTTTAACGTTAGTTCTTGGACTTCTGGAAGTTAAGCATTTGGACTTCGACTTCAAGACTTTAAGCTTTAGGAGTTTAAACAACTAGCACTTTGACTTCTAGAAGTTTTTAGGGTTAGTGTGAATTTCCTGCACTTCTGTTTTGCAACTTGTCCTGGGTGGTGTTTCACAGGTTTGTTCTAGAAAGGAAAGCAGATCCTGCGAGCCTGATATCCTCCACCCCAGATCTACGAGATGCTGCAGCACCTTGTCTTTCTCATGGATGACATTGTCTCCCTTTTCGGCCAGGATTGCAGGAAGACGAGGGCTTCTCAGAGCGCCTGCAAAAGCTAAGTCATGACTTTTGGGGGAGGTGTTCTAGAACATCCGGCAGTGTGTGTGTGTGGAGCGATTTCAGGTTACCAAGAGCCATGCAGAAAAAGTAACAAGTGTTGATAATCCAGCTCCCATGAATTCAAGCATCGACCACCCCCCAGGAGTTCGCACATGTCCCCCTTTCGGTAGCCTGCCATGTCAATGACATGCCCTTAAAGTTGCTCTAGCTTCTCCTGCACTTCCACACTCTTTGGCCTCTGTTCTTTCACCTCCTGTGCTCTCTTGCCCTTCGCCATCGGTGACTGGGATTGCTTCTACTCTTCCACAAGCTCCGCTAACTTTGAGGGCATGTCGTGGTGGTCAGAAGGTTCCATCTTAGAGAGTCCAGTGGAGTGGATGGTTTCAGAAGTCAGATACTGTCTGGCATGCATTCGTTTCAGAATGGAAATGACTAAATAGTATCCTTGTGTGTCTTGAGAGAGCTCTAGAGATTTTAGCCAGGGTCAGTTCCAAAGGAAAGGGTCTAATCCAAAGTCCAGACCCAGAGAAAAACAAACTCGAGGTTAGGCACAGGCAAGCCAAAACCCAGGCACAGGGAGTTCCAGAGAAAAGCAAAGGCAAAGGCAGTATGCAGTTGCAGAATAATGGAAAACAAATATTCACAAATCAGTGAGAGAACATTTTCATGATCTGAGGACACTCTGTTGTTCACCTGCAAATGGCCGTTCTTGGACAAAAGAACTTCAAATGGAGACTTCGGAGTGAAACTGAGTTACAACCGATCAGGAAGTTTGTTTATATCAACTTTGGCTTAAATAGGGATAATGGTGTGTGTGTGTGTGTGTGTGTAGGCATTATAAAAATCCCACTGCAGATGTTAATTAACCTAGAAATGCTCACACAGTTGTGCTATCACCAAGCACTTCTCTCATGAAGGGACACTACACTCATTGACGCTTTAATGTAATTGTCACAGATGATGATGATGATGAAGCACTCTTCATGTCCTTGAAAGGCTGTCACACAGAGGAGGGCCAGGATCTCTTCTCGATCCTCCCAGAGTGCAGGACACGGAATAACGGGCTCAAGTTAAAGGAAGCCAGATTCCGGCTGGACATCAGGAAAAACTTCCTGACTGTTAGAGCAGTACGACAGTGGAACCCATGACCTAGGGAGGTGGTGGGCTCTTCCAACCTAGATACCTTCAAGATAGACAACCATCTGTCAGGGATGTTTTAGGGTGGATTCCTGAATTGAGCAGGGGGTTGGACTCGATGGCCTCATAGGCCCCTTCCAACTCTACAATTCTATGATTCTATGATTCTATGAAGTGCCGTTCAATACCTTCCCTCATTTTGTTGGAAGGCAAAGTCCAGAAGGATCATGGCTGGACCAGGACACTTTGCGTCGCTGAGGACTGTCGTGGCGTTAACGTTCCGGATTGTGAAGAGGAATGTTGTCTCAACGCCACCCCTCCGTGTGAGTCTACTATTGGTCGATAGGTTAGTTCAACCTTTTACTGAATTTCTGAATGGATTAGTGTGTGCATGTGATTGTAGAAAAAGCCTGAGAATTTGGAACGGCTTTATAATCTTTAATGCTTGGTCTGAGCAAGGTGCAGGGGCCTCAGGGTTAGGACTTTGACTTTGAGAAGTTTTAAGCATTAGGAGTTTGAACAACTTGTCCTGGTTGGTGGTTCTCAGTGTTCTTCTAGGAAGAAAAGCAGATCCTGCAGGCCTGATGTCCTCCACCCCAGATCTACGAGAAGCTGCAACAACTCGCCTTTCTCATGGTTGGCACCGTTTCACCACCAGTAAGACGACGGTCTCTCTTTCCGGCGGAAACTGCAGGAAGCAGACAGCTCGTCATATGGGATTATTGCCTGTACGAACATGTGTAATTGTAGAAAACGATTGAGAATTAGAAATGCCTTAATCTTTCCAGCTTTATGGGAGCCAGCTCCATGGGGGTTATAGGCATGAGACATCTGTTCCTGTTTTAGAGAAGGGGGGGGTCATTCTTGGGTTGATCTGTGCCAAGAGAGGGATGGGGGGCGTGCAACCCTGCTGGTGTCCCCGTCTCAAGGATAGGGGACCTGCAACCCCGTGGACTCTCTTGGTCCTCTTATGCTATCAGTCTAGGAAGGCTCTCTTGAGTTGGGGTGGGAAGTCGTGTGTTGCGAGGCTTCTGCTCTCGCCTAGAATACTGAAGGTGTTGTTGTTAGGGGATGATGTCTCTGACCTATGGCGGTCTTTCTACAGGGTGCCTTAGGGCTGTATTTGAACCCAATTCTTCCTAACATCTACATCAAACCGCTAGGAGACGTTAACCGGGGCCATGGGCTGAGGCCTCACCAGTGCCTCTCCTTCTCAGCTCATAGGGTTGAGGCAGTGGAAGTTCTGAACCGGCACACGGGCAGGAGAATGGACTGGATGAGGGCCAAGGAACTCAGATTCAATCCAGACAGAACAGACGTACTGTTTGCAGGTGGGTCATCATTCGGGCTTAGTGACATTCACCCTGTTCTGGAAAGGGGGGAGTTACAGACTTCCTACAGGGTGACGTCTGTGGTGGGGATGGTCACGGTTCCACAGTCGTCTATAGAGGCAGAGGCTCCCTCAGTGGCTCAGAGTAGCTTTTCATCATGTGGGTTTCAACGGGGGTCACAGTTTCTTTGATTTCCCTTTGCATTTCATTTTTAGTTTTTTTCCTTTCTTTTTATGGCACTTTTAATCCCCCATCCCAAAGTTCTTCAGGTGCTGTACAAAACATTTTAAATAGACATTAAAACAGAATAAAAGTAAGGCAGAATAAAACCAGCCAAGATTCAAGCATTTGAACTAAACATACTAAACTAAAAGCTGCAGGAGAGAAAATCACTAAGTGTCTAATAATAATTAAAATAACTACCAAGTAAAAAGGATTCCTTGATCAGGTGGTGCTCTCAGCCCCCAAGGGAGCCTGTGCCTCTGCAGACGAGAACGGATCCGCCGTCATCTCCACATGGCAGACTTCACCCTTAAGGAAGCCTGTCACCCCACTTCTAGAACAGGGTGACTGTCACTTAACTGGATCCATGAACCACCCACAAATAGCACTTGTGTCTCGTCTGGCTTGACTCTTGGTTTCTGGGCCCTCATCCAGCCCACTCCCTGCCCAGGCGCTGGCTCAGAGCTTCCACGGCCTCAGCTCTTTGAGCTGAGAAGGAGAGGCGAAGCGAGGTGTCCTGCTTGCTGCCTCAGCCTGCTCCCCTGGAGTATGTCCCCCGGAGGTTTCATGTAGCTGTTGAAAAGCGGGGGTCAAATAGTGCCCTAGGAGAGATCCATTCTCCCCTACGCCCACTTCGTATTTATTTCAAAGCATTTTTATAGTGCCGCCTCACCATTTCTGGCATCGAGGCACTTTACAATAACATATACAACAATTCCATTAAAACCCTCACCCTCAAACCATTAAAAGCCCTCAACACCAATTTAAACCACCCCCTCCCCAAGCTCTTGTGAAAATAAAAACGCCTTACAAAGGCATTTGAAGCAATTGAGAGTGGGAGCCTGTCTAATCTCCAGTGGCACATTATTCCATAACTGGGGGCCAGCCACTGAAAAAGCCCTGGCCCCCGCACATTCCAATTTGTAGCGGGGGACCGTCAGGACACCCTGCTCCTGAGAGCGTGTCTGCCAATGGTGAGACACAGGAGAAAGACGAGGCTCAGGCATCCAGGACCCAAGCAATGAAGGGCTTTATACATGGTCAACAAGACCTTGTACCGCACCCTAGCAGCCACCGGCAGCCAATGGAGCTCTTGAAGCACCAAAGTGATAGAAGACCACTTTGGGAGCCCCTTGACCAACTTGGCTGCTGCATTTTGTAGGTGTTGGATTTGCTGTCTACAACGGGTTGCAATAGTCCAGTCTGGAAAGAACCAGGGCCTGGACTGCGGTGGTAAGATCAGCCCCTGACAGAAAGGGGCAAACTTGGCGGAGCACATGTAGATGATAAAATCAAGTCCAAACCACGGCCCCCATCTGGGAAGACATAGTTTGGAATTGGTCAAGAATAACACGCAGGTCCCACACCTCAGTCACAATCCTTGGTCGGATTCCTGAAATAGGCAGATCTATGAGCTCCTGCCTCAAATCTGCCAGCCGCTGACCTCGGCCAATCACCATCAACTCAGTCTTCTCTGGGTTAAGCTTTAGTTTACTCCTAGACATCCAGTTACAGATGTCAGCCAGGCACCAAGACAGAGTAGCAGCTGCCTCGCCGAGGTCAGACCCCACCGAGATGTAAAGCTGGGTGTATCATCAGCATCCATATGGTACTTCAGCCCATGGGCGCCAGCGGCCTCACATATACATTGAACATGAAAGGTGAGAGGATGGAACCCTGTGGAACTCCACAGGGGAGGGCTGTGGGGGTAGATGTACAGGTGCCCACGGTAACCACCTGAGCCCTTCCATCCAAGTAGGACTGGAACCAGGCAAGAGGCAGGCCCTCCAGTCCCACCTGGATGTTCAACCATCTAATCAACAATTCATGATCCACTGTGTCGAAAGCCGCTGAAAGGTCCAATAACAGCAGGATGGACAGATGACCTTTGTCCATTGCTAAAAGAAGATCGTTAAAGACTGCGGCAAGGGCAGTCTCCGTGCTGTGACCCATGCTGTGACTTTGTCTAAGAGGCATTCTAGGCAGGAGTGGAACCGTTGCAATACGCAACTTCAAGACAGCCTTCCCAGAAGGATAGCATCAGAGGTCCAAGAGAGTCCACAGGGTCACACGAACCCATCCTTCACCTGGCACAGGGAGACCCATTGGGTGACTAAACCCAGGGCTGCATTTCCACAGGAGAGAGAAGTTTATCTGGTCTCAACAGGGCAGCTAGGTCAGTAAGTAGCCCCGGCCAATGCGATCACACTGAAGCTGGCTGCTGGTGGATGGATGGGGTCAATTCAAAGTGCTGATTTGAATCTTGTAAAGCTTGAGTGGCTTGGGTGAAGGTATTCGAAAGAGCACTGTTGTGGCGTTACACCCCACAAGTCAATTCCAAATGTATGTCTGCAGTTTGTAAGTCTGTGGTTTGTAGAATGTTGGCCTGAGTGGGCGGAGTTAGAATGTCTTGGGAGGGGGGAGGAGCGATATATAAGGGAAGGACTGAGGGGATGGAGAGTTCTTGTTCTTGTTCTTTTCAGGAAACCTTTTCAGGGAGACTTATTAGGTACTCTTAGAGTCTGTAGTGCTCTCTGTGTTTATGGTACTTAAATTCTGGGAAATTTGAGAGTCAGTGTAGTGAGTGGTGTCTTTAGAGTGTGGTGTGCACGTAGTGGAAGTATATTAATCAATATTGATAATAAAGAAAGTTCAAGAGTGATTGTGTGAGAAAAAGGAAAGCGTGAATGTGAGAGTGACAGGATTGTATGGAAGGTTTCAAAAAGTTTTTTAAATGTTGTTATTTGAAACAAAGCTTATGAATTTTAAAAATAAATTTTGATTGTTTGTTTTAAAACTACCACAAAAATCCCACGTGTCTGTTTGGCGTTTATCATCTTAAGTTTACACATTTAATACCCACTCTGACAATCATTCACCTAAGCAGATATAACTCACAGCGCATTATATTATATATATTAAAATCCATTCTCCATTTTAAACCCCTTTCTCCACATAGTTTGGAGGAAGGTGGGCTTTATCCCTTGCTTCAGACGTACCAAGTGGTGGTGCTTGGCTTGAGCAGGGAGTAGCCTCGGCCGGGTCTGGTGTTCAGAGCCTGTGTCGCCCCATAAGAAGTGGTGGCAGACGGGAGGTCTGGTGTTCAGAGCCTGTGTCATGGCAACAGTTTCCAATATCTACTGTATGTAATTGGACACTATGAATTTTTGGAAAGCTCTCCCAATGCCTGTGCTGAAGAAAGCCAGGTAGGTAGCTTGTCTCCCCTCACCTTTCTTCTTTTTTCCTAAGTTGAAGAATCCCAGCTGTTGCATCCTTCCCTCATAGGAGAGATGCTTCAGCAATTTGATCATTTTAGTTGTCGTTTCTGTATTTTTTTTCAGCTCTACAATATTTATCTTTAGGTGTGGTGACGACAACTGTACACAGTATTCTAAGTGTGATTGCACCATAGATTTGTATAAGCACAGTATGACACTGGCATTCTTATTTTTGATTCCTCCCCTAATAATGCTTAAAATGGATTTTGCTATTTTACAGCAGTCTCATATTGGGTTGGCATTTTGCTCTCCTCGGCATCAAAGAGGGCGTAGCGTCAAGCAGATTACGACACTTAAAACTGGCAGATTCTTCCCCAGAAGTGTGGTGGGTGACAATATCAGTCTCCAATCCAAGCTAGTGGTTGGAAGATGCTGTCATCTCCCAGACCAGAAGGCTCAGAGTGACCTTGAGATGGAAAACAAAATCAGAGAGGCCTCCAAATGAGGGAGTGTTACAATAATGGGTGACTACAAATTACCCCATGATTAACTGGATCAGCTGGACCCTTGGTCTGATCCAGCATGGCACGTCTGACATTGTGATGTACAGAACAACAACGCCCACCCCCCGGTACACCCCTCCCCTGACCTTCCTATAGGGTTTATTTCTAGAGATGACCCTATTGCACTGGTTCTCCGCATTCCAACAGGTCTCCTTATCACAGAACTCCAGAAAGGTTTTGCTCTTTAGCTTAGGATTTGTTGTTATGGACAGTGTTTATCTGAATTGCTGGGAATCTTGCTGAAGCCTTCCTTTGTTGGGGTGGGTGTGTGTGTCCAAGCAAGTAGCTTTGTTCACTTATTTCCAATTTCATAAGAATTGCACTGAAGATTAGGGAAGGCTGCATTTGGTCAATTTCAAGAGTTTGCTTATTCTTTTTGTTGCTTTCTCTGGTTTTAGTTTTGAAATAAATATTTTTTTTAGCTTTTCAAGTTTAAGGATACTTTCACTAACTTAGCAATGTGTGAAAAGAGTAAGAACATCTGTGCACCTTGATCCTCCTTACATACGTTTGTGTTGGTTGTCAGATCTCTTTATCAGTTTAGACTCTGTTAACCCAATAAACCTTTCCATAAAAGACGATGTGACTGTGGTGGTTGATTCACCGTGATATGCGATAAGCCCACTGAGCGGTTCTGCAGTTGCCTCCTTTCTGTACATCTTTGTGTGCCCGTTGTGTGTTTAAGATTCCATTGTCACAGTTGTAAGCCCCCCATCGGGGAGAGAGGGATCATGTGATCCGTGATTAAAGCAGCCTTCTTGAACACCTTATGCCAAATTCGATTGTCACACACAAACATCACGTGTGGAAAAAAGGGCCTATTGGTTACACTTCCTGCAGAAATTTTAGAAAATCAGAACAGTTTCCTTGGAGCAAGATACCACCTATGAAGCACCTTAATTGCATTTTCCTTACTCTCTACAGAGCTGCATTTCATTGGGGGCTCCTAGGTGCAATTTCGCCCCTTTCCCTTAGTCAATTGTGGTTTCTGCGCCTTTTTGCCATATCTGAAGAATTCTCTCCATTGTACAAAATTGTATGTACATTAATAATCTATATACGGCTGAAGTAAAACCTTCTGTGTCAATTCTATTGTGTTGTATAAAGTTTTAAAATTGCATATTAGGATGTACTTACGTTTGGTTTTGCAATTGGTACATTAGCAATTAAATTTTGTATTTTTTAATTTGGTAATTGAGGTTTCAAGTGTTTTCGGATGAACAAATCTGTCAAGTCATAAATGCCGTGTTCCTCCCACTGCTGGAATAGTTACAATGTATCCACCTTAAAAAAAAAAAGGAGAGGGCAAAGTAAAAAGGGAGTGATTGTTGAGATGGGTCTGGCGTGAACACTGACCTCTCTTTACGCACGTGCACTGTGGTGTCACAGTGTTTGATTTCTAGAAGTTTTAAGCATTAGGGCTTTGACATGGAAACACAAGAACAAAGAAAATTGACAGAGAAGACAGGTTTCAAAATGGAGAAGGTAAAATATTTGGGAGTTGTTTTGACAAATATGAACTATGTTATTCCACAATAATTATGTTAAAGTTTGGAATGATGTTAAAAATGACCTGGCAAAATGGGATAAGGTTCGACTGTCGCTTTTGGGAAGAATTGCCACGATAAAAGTGAATGTACTGGGGGCGGAGCTTGGCAGCCATGAAGCTGGTAAGGATTTTTTAATTCTCCAACCGGCCTTGCCGGGAAAATCAATTATCTCTTTTTAAAAGGGCATAAATCTCAAAGCAACATGATGGAAAAGGACTATAAATATTAAGTGTTTAAGTTGCTGATAATGGAGTAAAGTTGAAAGGATTTTAAGTGAGATTGTTGGAACGTTTCTGTGGAGCGTCTCTGTGGAAATCGAAACCGACTGCTAGTTACAGCAGTTAATGGTTTGTTTTTGTTAGAGACGAGGACTTGATTTATGGCACATCTCACTTTTTATTGAAAGCGGAGAAGAGCTGTAAAAACTGGCTCTATAAAGAGAAAAGCAACTCAGGCGCAGTTTGATCGATGGATGGTGTGCTAAATTGTGATTAAGGGGGGAGGGGAGCGATTGCAGCGTTCGGTGGGGAGACGAAGTTTGGTGTTGCCGGGACTTTCGGGACTGTGTTTATGGCTTGTTTCGGTCTCCCCCAGTGAATGCTGTTTTGACATGTGGTGTAATGCCTCCCCCCCAGAGAAGAAAGAGTGATTAAGTAGTGGAAAACACACAGAAGATATAATAAACTGCTAAGAAGGGAAGCCGGGAGTTAAGGAGGAGATTTATGACCTCTGTCGAATATAAAAAGAAGGATTAAAAAAGAAATTGCAAAAGTTAAGTGGTCAAAAAAACGACCCAGTAACCATAACCTCCCCCATCTGGAAGAGTTAGTTTCCGAAGAAGAACAGGGAAGCACAGACTCAGCAACTGAGGAAAAATGGCTGAAGGTGGAAAAGCAGCTGGCAGTCAGCCAGCCACCTTAGCTGAAATCAAAACTGTTATTGCAGAAAACAACACAATCATTTAAAAAAAAATGGATCAGCAAACGGAAAACTTTAAACAACAGATGCATGTGTTAGCTGATAAAATTTCGCAGAACGATAAAGCTATAAAGGATTTAGAGGCGGGAGCAGACCTGACCCAGAAGAAACAAGAGGCTTTTGAAAAATCGACTAATGTGCAGTTCCAAGCCCACGAATTACGGCTGATAGCCTTAGAAGATCAAAATCGTCGTTCATCACTTCACATAAAACATTTAATTCAAACACAAGGAGAAAACTTAAGAGAAATAATTTTGAATTGGTTTAAAGAGTTGATGGCTGATCTGCAAATTGAAGAATCTGAAATTGATCGAGTCCATAGAGGGGGGGGGGCAAAACTACAAAGGGGCTACTAGAGATATCTTGGTGAAATTTGGTAATTATTATAAAAAAGAGCAAATCATGAAGAAACTGAGATCTATGGCCCAGTTACAGTATAAAGGCAAATCAGTGCAAATTTATAATGATCTTTGTCAACATACATTGAATTGGAGGCGCAGTGTTGAGCCAATAACTGAAATATTAGTGAAGAAAAAAATCACATATTCGTGCGGTTATCCTGTTTTTCTAAGATTTACATATGGAAAGGGGGAGCACAGAGTAACCTCTCTGGATCAGGGTAAGGAGTTATTGAAGAGCTTGGGTCTGTATGAGGAAGCAAGTGTGATTGGAACAGGTGGGGGGGAGATGAGGCTGGGGCGTAATAGAATTGTTAACTGTACTATGAGATAATTGTAGATAGAAAGGTTAAGCATAGAGACCTTGCCGGCCAGGCGCAGCACTGCCTCCCCCCTCCCCCCTAAAGTAGATGGCTGGAATATTAGACTTACGGGGATTTGGGGGGGGGAAGAGGTGGGGGGAGGGGAGGGGGAAGGGGGGATGGTAGGGGTTAGAGTAAGGGGATTGAGGGTTATGTTATGGTGTTTGTGTTTTTATGTATGTGAATTTGAGTTTCAGAGCACAAGGGATCGGAAGAGACTCCAAAAGGGTGAATATGGATAAAAAAATAAAAGTATCAACACTCAATGTTAAAGGTTTGGGGGCAGTCGTGAAAAGGAGGAGAATAGAACAAATGTTTAATAAAGAAGGATCTGACATAATAATGATGCAAGAAACACATCAAGGGTTCGAGAACGCAAATATGATTAAATTAAAGTGGCTAGTTTATTATGAAAAGTCATTGGGGACTTCAAAAAAAATGGAGTGGCCACTTTGATTTTAAAAAAAGTGGTTTTATATTAGAAGCTACAAAAAAGGATGATAGTGGTAGATATCTTATGATAAAAGGTAAAATTGAAGGAAAGGTATAACATTGATTAATGTTTATGCCCCAAATGAGAGACATAGAGAGTTTTTTATAAAATTATTTAAAGAAATAGAAGAATTTAAGGAGGGGTATGTTATCTTAGCTGGGGATTTTAATATGGTTATGGATAATAGATGGGACAGGTCAAACCCCACTAATGTTGAAAAGAGAAATGATATCACTATATTGAATAAATTAGTAAAAGAGAATGATTATGTGGATTCTTGGCGTTTACTTAATGGGGTTAAGCCTGGGTTTTCATATTATTCCCCAGTTCATCATACATACTCCAGGATAGATCATATATTTGTCTCAAAAGATTTTGCAACTAAGATTTGTAAAATGGAAATGGGGGTAATAAAGGTAACTGATCACGCATTGTTAAGTTTAGAATTTGCAATTGAGAAGAATTATACAGAGGCATATAGATGGAAATTGAACACAAAAATATTGAAATATAATAAAGTGGTAGAAAAAATTCAGAAGGAATTGTCAGAGTCATGGGAAATTAATGAAAAGGGAGGAACAGCTGGGTCAGTCGTTTGGGACACCATGAAGGCTGTAGTAAGAGGAATTTGTTTGGGGAAATGTGCAGTTTAAAAAGACAACATGCAGAGCAGGAGAAGTTTGAGACAGAAATTAGAAGTTTGGAGGAAGAACATTGGCACGGCCAAAAATAAATATAAATTAGTAGAAATACAAGCTAAGAAGAAACAATTCGAAAATTTAAATTTAGAGGAGGTCCAAAAAAATTTAATATATATGAAAAGGGAGTATTTTGAAAATAGCAATAGGAATTCTAGATTGCTTGCCACAAAAGGCAAGCCACAAAAGGCAAGCAATTGCTTGCTTCCTCACACAAAAGGAAAAAGGGAGAAACGGGATAGAAGCATTGAAGGATAATCAAGGGAATTATTGTTATACAATGAAGGATAAAATAAAAAATTTTCAGAAATTTTATCAGGAATTATATGAGGGTAAAGAAACTCAAAAAGAAAAGTTGGAGGAATATATTGGAAGGTATATAAAGAAGGGAATAAAAATAATACATAAAGAGCAAATGGAGAAGGTAATAACTCAAAGAGAAGTTGAAGATGTAATTGATAATTTGAAAGTGGGTAAATCACTGGGAGCAGATGGTCTAGGATCAGAATATTATAAAGTTTTTAAGGAGTTTTTAGTTCCGAAATTAGTGAAACTTTAGAATGCTATATTAATAGGAGAGAAGATACCAGAATCATGGGAACATTCATTGATAATATTAATTCCCAAACCAGATAAAGATTTGACTATCCCTGATTCATATAGACCTATTTCATTAATAAATCAGGATGCTAAAAAATTTTCATCTATTTTGGCTAAACGGTTAAATAAATTTATATCAGAATATATAGGAGAAGATCAATGTGGATTTGTGGCAGGAAGGCAGATGCATAGTTTAGTGGGAAGAGTTTTAAACGCAATACATGCAATGAAAAAAATCAAATATCAAGGCAGGAATTTTGGCATTGGATATTTTTAAGGCTTTTGATTGTGTGAGCTGGCAGGCATTAAAGAATATTGTAGATAAAATGGGATTTGGAAATAAATTTAAAACTATAATAGAACAGTTATATTCCCAAAATACAGCTGTAGTGGTGGTAAACGATGGACTCACTGAAAAGATACGACTAGCCAGAGGTACAAGAGAAGGATGTCCACTCTCGCAGGTCCTGTTTGTAATGGTTATGGAAGTATTGGCGAATGCATTAAGAGATGATGGAGAGATAGAAGGAATTGGAGAGGTAAGGGGAATAAAATTGAATATGTTTGCGGATGATACCCTATTGAGTATTAAGAACCCAATAAGAAAAATGGATAGAATTAAATCTCAATTGAGAGAATTTGAAGAAGCTACAGGGTTAAGAATAAATTGGTCCAAATCAGAGATGATTTTGTTTAATTATACTAAGAAGGAAGAAAAGGAATGGGAGTATAAGGGAATAGAAATGAGAGTTAAGGAGGAGATTAAATATTTGGGAATTAAAATTACGAAAAACCTAGATAATTTAGAAAAGGAGAACTTAATGAGGTTAAAGAAAGTGGTATTAGAAAAATTGGAAAAATATAAAAGATTAAATCTATCTTGGTTTGGAAGAATAGCATTAATAAAAATGAAGATCTTAGCTAAAATTAATTTTGTGTTTAGGATGTTACCTATAAAAATTTCAGAAATTGAGATAAAAAGTTGGCAAAATATTATTAATAAATATTGTAACGGAGAAAAGAAAGCAAGGGTAAATAAGAATAAATGGTATTTAAGCCAAAAAAAAAGGAGGATTGGGTCTCCCAAATATAAAATTATACTATGTAGCAAATAGATTAAGACATATTGTAGAAGCAATTATAGGAGTAGGAGATTTAGATTGGATGGAGGATAAAACTACAAGTAATGTAGAGATGAGTTTGGAAAATGTCTTTTTTAAGGAAGGAGGGAGAAAGTGGGTTGAAAGTAGAGATAATCCACTCCTGAGGTCTCAATGGAAAATTTGGAGTAAATTTAAAGGGAAGTTGCTCCCGAGCAACTCTCCCTTATCACCGGTAATAATGTTTAAAAATTTCCCAGAGGAACTGAAGGGTAGATTAAGCAAAATATTAAAAGAGAAAAATAAATTGAAATTAAAGGATTGGTTAAGAGATATAAATACAAGAGAAGATATGGAAGATTTGTTAAAGGAGAAAAAATTATCTTGGTTAGAGTATGGGCAATTAGAACAATGGAATAAAAAGTGGATTAAAGATAATAGAGTTTGTAGAGAAATGACGGTTTGAAGAGTTAATAGTAAATAAGGAAAAAGGAAAAGGAGGAAGTATAGTCTTAAAAGGGTTAATGAGCGAAATATATAAAATACTGTTAGAAAAGGAGTTAAGGGATAGCTCAGGGAAAATGGTATGGGAGACAGATTTGAAGATACAAATAGGGCGACAGAGCTGGGAGGGACTGTGGAAACACAGAGTGTTGAGAAGTATGTCAGTGAGAATAAAAGAGAATTACTTCAAAATTTTGTGGAGGTGGCACCTAACCCCGATTAGATTGAATAAGATAAATGAGCAGCATTCAGCAAATTGTTGGAGAGGTTGTGGGGAAAAAGGAACGTATTTACATATGTGATGGGAATGCAAATATGTACAAAGATTATGGAAGATGGTGTTTTTGGAAATTGAAGAAATAGTGGGAATGAAAATAGAACAAACACCAAAGATTGCATTACTGTCACTATTTGAAGATTTAAAATGTGGAAAAGAAATTAAAGAATTGATATCGAGTTTGCTGACTGCAGCACGATTGATGATAGCTAGGAACTGGAAGATTCAGGGGGAATATTCTATTGAAGAGTGGTATAGAGAAGTTTGGGATATAGCTATTAATGATAAATTGACTTGTAATATTAAGTGGAGGAAAGGCATAACTAAAATAAATGAGTTTGAAGGAATCTGGAAACAGTACCTAATATTTGTGTTTACTAAGGGAAGTGGGAAACTGCCAGCGGAAGAAAGTATGAGATTTTGGAAGCAGGAATAGATCCCGAGGTGGAGGGTGCACTTTTATTATTATTATTATTATTATTATTATTATTATTATTATTATTATTAATTTATATAGCACCATCAATATACATGGTGCTGTACAGATTACACAGTAAATAGCAAGACCCTGCCGCATAGGCTTACAATCTAATAAAGTTGTAGTAAACAATAAGGAGGGAAAGAGAATGCAAACAGGCACTGGTGAAGCTAAACAGTATAGAGTCAGAACAAACTCAATATTTAAAAGCTATAGGGAACAGAAAAGTTTTTAGCTGAGTTTTAAAAGCTGTGATTGAGTTTGTAGTTCTCAAGTGTTTTGGAAGAGCATTCCAGGCGTAAGGGGCAGCAGAAGAAAAAGGACGAAGCCGAGTAAGGCAAGTAGAGGTTCTTGGGCAGGCGAGAAGCATGGCATCAGAGGAGCGGAGAGCACGAGCGGGGCAATAGTGTGAGATGAGAGAGGAGAGATAGGCAGGAGCTAGACCGTGAAAAGCTTTGAAGGTCAACAGGAGAAGTTTATATTGGATTCTGGAGTGAATTGGAAGCCAATGAAGAGATTTCAGAAGTGGAGTGACATGGTCAGAGCGGCGGGCCAAGAAGATGATCTTAGCGGCAGAGTGGTGGACAGAGACCAGCGGACTGATGTGAGGCGAAGGAAGGCCAGAGAGAAGAAGGTTGCGGTAGTCCAACCGATAGATAACCAGTGCGTGAACGAGAGTCTTGGCAGAAGAGACAGACAAAAATGGTCGAATCCTGGCAATATTATACAGGAAGAAACGACAGGATTTCGCTACTGCCTCGATATGAGGAATAAAGGAGAGCGAGGAGTCAAATATAAAGCCAAGACTACGAGCTTCCTTGACCGGAGTAAGCGTGACATCGTTGACAGTAAGAGAGAATGAGAGGTGAGGAGAAGGTTTAGGAGGAAAAACAAGCAGTTCAGTTTTTCCCATATTAAGTTGCAAACGACGGTGAAGCAGCCAGGCTGAGATATCTGAAAGACATGCCGAGATACGATCGTGAACATCAGGAGAAAGTTCCGGAGATGAGAGATATAATTGTGTATCATCGGCATACAGGTGATATTGGAGGCCATGAGATTGAATAATCTTACCCAAGGGCAGCATGTATAAAGAAAACAACAACGGGCCAAGCACCGAGCCTTGCGGAACCCCTACTGAAAGGGGAAAAGAGGAGGACGAGGTGCCGTTAGCCGACACGCTGAAAGAGCGACCCTCTAGATAGGAGGCGAACCAGTTATAGACAGAGCCACAGAGTCCAAGGTCATGGAGGGAATCTAAGAGAAGATCGTGATCAACCGTGTCAAAGGCTGCAGTTAAATCAAGGAGAATAAGAACGGAATAATGGCCTTTAGACTTGGCAGTAAGAAGATCATTGGTGAGTATGTTTAGTATGATTATATATGTAATGATAGGATAGGTTATGGTTAATATTTATCTTTTATATGTATTCAACATTTATTCAAAATGTATGTAGTATGTTCTGTTGTTTCTTTTCTGTAAGATGTTTATTTTGTGTGTTTTAAAATAAAAAAAATAAAAATAAAAATAAAAGTGAATGTACTGCCAAGAAGGTTATTTTTATTTCAGACAGTACCTATTGTAATAGGGATGTACCGTTCAAGCAATGGCAGAGAGAGATATCTAGATTCATACAGCAAGGGGAAAAGCCTAGGGTTAAACTTAAAATACTGCAGGATGCCAAAGAAAGAGGAGATCTGAGATTACCGGATCTGAAATTGTATTCCTTTGCTTGTTGCTTGGTTTGGATGAAAGAGTGGGTTCTGTTGGAGAATAGACGGCTATTGGAGTTTGAAGGCCATGAATAAAGGTTTGGGTGGCATGGGTACCTGTGGTATGAGAAAGATAAGGTCAACGTTGATTTCAATAATCACTTTGTCAGGCGTTCAATTTTAAGAGTATGGAATAAACGTTGAGAATTTGTCAGAACACACCAATGTGGGTATCAGCTCAGGAGGCCGTTCATAGAAGAGAACTATCTAGTGGGCACAAATGGCTAAAGTATAGCAACATATTGGAGATGTCTAAAGGGGAATTAAAAATAAAAGCAAGAGAACAGCTGTTAAAGGAGGGCCAGATAGGTCAGTGGTTTTCTTACCCACAGATTATGGAGCAGTTTGAGAAAGACATAAAAACGTGGATTTGAGGATACAAAATCAATGTTTGAGGAAGCACTAAGTACTAATGATGAATGTGTTACCTCCATGGTATATAAGCTATTGTTGAAGCTTCAGACAGCGAATGAACAAACAAGGGAATGTATGATAAAGTGGGATCAAAACTTTGGAAAAATATGTGGCTAAAAGGTTTAAAATATATGTTAAGTACTAGACTTAAGGAGAATTTTTATAAGATGATGTATAGACGGTATATGTCTCGCTCAAAAATAGCAAAAATGTACAGGGGCTGTCTGGGAGACTGTCGGAAATGTGAAGAAGAAGAATGAACCTTTTACCAGAAGTGGTCATGTAAAAAGGCAAAATCCTTCTGGACTCTGATGCACTTAAAAATGCAATTTAAAAAAAAGATAAATACACAAATGAAACCAGAAGCATTTCTGCTGGGACTTATGGATGATCAATTTTTTGAAAAAGGAGGACTTTTGTTTCTGTATATAACAGCTGCCAGACTACTATACGCGCAATACTGGAAAAATACACAAATATCAACGGAGGAATGCCTGCTCAAGGTTTTGGAGTTGGCGGAGATGGCGAAACTTACGGCGTTAGTAAGAAAAAATCAACAACCTCATTTGTACTGGACTGGAAACCTGATAGAGTATATATAAGAGTTGCAAAAGAATGACGTATCTCTTTGTGGTGTTTATAACCGGTGGGCTGGGTAAAGGGAAGGAATTGACAGCCGATACGTCCGACATGAAGATTGCCTCAAATGGAAAATGGCCACATATATTTTGTATATGTGTTTTTATTAGATGTAGAGTATACTACTATTAAGTATGTGATGTTTTGTAATATTCCATTTTCTTTGGTTTTCCTCTCTTTTTCTGTGCTTTGTTCTTTGTAGAAAACGATAAAATAGTTGAAAAAGTAGAAATTTTTAACGTTAGCTCTCTGACTTCTCAAAGTTTATAGCGTTTGCTCTTTGAACGTTTAGCCCCTTGACTTCAGGTTATTTTCAGCGTTTAGCACTTTGAAATCTTTTAGACTTTAGCGTTTGCTCTTTGAACGTTTAGCCCCTTGACTTCAGGTTATTTTCAGCGTTTAGCACTTTGAAATCCTTCAGTCTTTAGCGTTTGCTCTTTGAACGTTTAGCACTTTGAAATATTTCAGTCTTTAGCGTTTGCTCTTTGAACGTTTAGCACTTTGAAATCTTTCAGTCTTTAGCGTTTGCTCTTTGAACGTTTAGCCCCTTGACTTCAGGTTATTTTCAGCGTTTAGCACTTTGAAATCTTTTAGACTTTAGCGTTTGCTCTTTGAACGTTTAGCCCCTTGACTTCAGGTTATTTTCAGCGTTTAGCACTTTGAAATCTTTCAGTCTTTAGCGTTTGCTCTTTGAACGTTGAGCACTTTGAAATCTTTCAGTCTTTAGCGTTTGCTCTTTGAACGTTTAGCCCCTTGACTTCAGGTTATTTTCAGCGTTTAGCACTTTGAAATCTTTTAGACTTAAGCGTTTGCTCTTTAAACGTTTAGCCCCTTGACTTCAGGTTATTTTCAGCGTTTAGCACTTTGAAATCTTTCAGTCTTTAGCATTTGCTCTTTGAACGTTTAGCACTTTGAAATCTTTTAGACTTTAGCGTTTGCTCTTTGAACGTTTAGCCCCTTGACTTCAGGTTGTTTTCAGCGTTTAGCACTTTGAAATCTTTTAGACTTTAGCGTTTGCTCTTTGAACGTTTAGCCCCATGACTTCAGGTTATTTTCAGCGTTTAGCACTTTGAAATCTTTCAGTCTTTAGCGTTTGCTCTTTGAACGTTTAGCACTTTGAAATCTTTCAGTCCTTAGCGTTTGCTCTTTGAACGTTTAGCCCCTTGACTTCAGGTTATTTTCAGCGTTTAGCACTTTGAAATCTTTTAGACTTAAGCGTTTGCTCTTTAAACGTTTAGCCCCTTGACTTCAGGTTATTTTCAGCGTTTAGCACTTTGAAATCTTTCAGTCTTTAGCATTTGCTCTTTGAACGTTTAGCACTTTGAAATCTTTTAGACTTTAGCGTTTGCTCTTTGAACGTTTAGCCCCTTGACTTCAGGTTGTTTTCAGCGTTTAGCACTTTGAAATCTTTTAGACTTTAGCGTTTGCTCTTTGAACGTTTAGCCCCATGACTTCAGGTTATTTTCAGCGTTTAGCACTTTGAAATCTTTCAGTCTTTAGCGTTTGCTCTTTGAACGTTTAGCACTTTGAAATCTTTCAGTCCTTAGCGTTTGCTCTTTGAACGTTTAGCACTTTGAAATCTTTCAGTCCTTAGCGTTTGCTCTTTGAACGTTTAGCACTTTGAAATCTTTCAGTCCTTAGCGTTTGCTCTTTGAACGTTTAGCCCCTTGACTTCAGGTTGTTTTCAGCGTTTAGCACTTTGAAATCTTTTAGACTTTAGCGTTTGCTCTTTGAACGTTTAGCCCCATGACTTCAGGTTATTTTCAGCGTTTAGCACTTTGAAATCTTTCAGTCTTTAGCGTTTGCTCTTTGAACGTTGAGCACTTTGAAATCTTTCAGTCTTTAGCGTTTGCTCTTTGAACGTTTAGCCCCTTGACTTCAGGTTATTTTCAGCGTTTAGCACTTTGAAATCTTTTAGACTTAAGCGTTTGCTCTTTGAACGTTTAGCCCCTTGACTTCAGGTTGTTTTCAGCGTTTAGCACTTTGAAATCTTTTAGACTTTAGCGTTTGCTCTTTGAACGTTTAGCCCCATGACTTCAGGTTATTTTCAGCGTTTAGCACTTTGAAATCTTTCAGTCTTTAGCGTTTGCTCTTTGAACGTTTAGCACTTTGAAATCTTTCAGTCCTTAGCGTTTGCTCTTTGAACGTTGAGCACTTTGAAATCTTTCAGTCCTTAGCGTTTGCTCTTTGAACGTTTAGCACTTTGAAATCTTTCAGTCCTTAGCGTTTGCTCTTTGAACGTTTAGCCCCTTGACTTCAGGTTGTTTTCAGCGTTTAGCACTTTGAAATCTTTTAGACTTTAGCGTTTGCTCTTTGAACGTTTAGCCCCATGACTTCAGGTTATTTTCAGCGTTTAGCACTTTGAAATCTTTCAGTCTTTAGCGTTTGCTCTTTGAACGTTTAGCACTTTGAAATCTTTCAGTCTTTAGCGTTTGCTCTTTGAACGTTGAGCACTTTGAAATCTTTCAGTCTTTAGCGTTTGCTCTTTGAACGTTGAGCACTTTGAAATCTTTCAGTCCTTAGCGTTTGCTCTTTGAACGTTTAGCCCCTTGACTTCAGGTTATTTTCAGCGTTTAGCACTTTGAAATCTTCCAGTCTTTAGCGTTTGCTCTTTGAACGTTGAGCACTTTGAAATCTTTCAGTCCTTAGCGTTTGCTCTTTGAACGTTTAGCACTTGGAAATCTTTCAGTCCTTAGCGTTTGCTCTTTGAACGTTTAGCCCCTTGACTTCAGGTTATTTTCAGCGTTTAGCACTTTGAAATCTTCCAGTCTTTAGCGTTTGCTCTTTGAACGTTTAGCACTTGGAAATCTTTCAGTCTTTAGCGTTTGCTCTTTGAACGTTGAGCACTTTGAAATCTTTCAGTCTTTAGCGTTTGCTCTTTGAACGTTTAGCCCCTTGACTTCAGGTTATTTTCAGCGTTTAGCACTTTGAAATCTTTTAGACTTAAGCGTTTGCTCTTTGAACGTTTAGCCCCTTGACTTCAGGTTGTTTTCAGCGTTTAGCACTTTGAAATCTTTTAGACTTTAGCGTTTGCTCTTTGAACGTTTAGCCCCATGACTTCAGGTTATTTTCAGCGTTTAGCACTTTGAAATCTTTCAGTCTTTAGCGTTTGCTCTTTGAACGTTTAGCACTTTGAAATCTTTCAGTCCTTAGCGTTTGCTCTTTGAACGTTGAGCACTTTGAAATCTTTCAGTCCTTAGCGTTTGCTCTTTGAACGTTTAGCACTTTGAAATCTTTCAGTCCTTAGCGTTTGCTCTTTGAACGTTTAGCCCCTTGACTTCAGGTTGTTTTCAGCGTTTAGCACTTTGAAATCTTTTAGACTTTAGCGTTTGCTCTTTGAACGTTTAGCCCCATGACTTCAGGTTATTTTCAGCGTTTAGCACTTTGAAATCTTTCAGTCTTTAGCGTTTGCTCTTTGAACGTTTAGCACTTTGAAATCTTTCAGTCTTTAGCGTTTGCTCTTTGAACGTTGAGCACTTTGAAATCTTTCAGTCTTTAGCGTTTGCTCTTTGAACGTTGAGCACTTTGAAATCTTTCAGTCCTTAGCGTTTGCTCTTTGAACGTTTAGCCCCTTGACTTCAGGTTATTTTCAGCGTTTAGCACTTTGAAATCTTCCAGTCTTTAGCGTTTGCTCTTTGAACGTTGAGCACTTTGAAATCTTTCAGTCCTTAGCGTTTGCTCTTTGAACGTTTAGCACTTGGAAATCTTTCAGTCCTTAGCGTTTGCTCTTTGAACGTTTAGCCCCTTGACTTCAGGTTATTTTCAGCGTTTAGCACTTTGAAATCTTCCAGTCTTTAGCGTTTGCTCTTTGAACGTTTAGCACTTGGAAATCTTTCAGTCCTTAGCGTTTGCTCTTTGAACGTTTAGCCCCTTGACTTCAGGTTATTTTCAGCGTTTAGCACTTTGAAATCTTTTAGACTTTAGCGTTTGCTCTTTGAACGTTGAGCACTTTGAAATCTTCCAGTCTTTAGCGTTTGCTCTTTGAACGTTTAGCACTTTGAAATCTTTCAGTCTTTAGCGTTTGCTCTTTGAACGTTTAGCCCCATGACTTCAGGTTATTTTCAGCGTTTAGCACTTTGAAATCTTTCAGTCTTTAGCGTTTGCTCTTTGAACGTTGAGCACTTTGAAATCTTTCAGTCCTTAGCGTTTGCTCTTTGAACGTTTAGCACTTTGAAATCTTTCAGTCCTTAGCGTTTGCTCTTTGAACGTTTAGCCCCTTGACTTCAGGTTGTTTTCAGCGTTTAGCACTTTGAAATCTTCCAGTCTTTAGCGTTTGCTCTTTGAACGTTTAGCCCCTTGACTTCAGGTTATTTTCAGCGTTTAGCACTTTGAAATCTTTTAGACTTTAGCGTTTGCTCTTTGAACGTTTAGCCCCATGACTTCAGGTTATTTTCAGCGTTTAGCACTTTGAAATCTTTCAGTCTTTAGCGTTTGCTCTTTGAACGTTTAGCACTTTGAAATCTTTCAGTCTTTAGCGTTTGCTCTTTGAACGTTTAGCACTTTGAAATCTTTCAGTCTTTAGCGTTTGCTCTTTGAACGTTGAGCACTTTGAAATCTTTCAGTCCTTAGCGTTTGCTCTTTGAACGTTTAGCACTTTGAAATCTTTCAGTCCTTAGCGTTTGCTCTTTGAACGTTTAGCCCCTTGACTTCAGGTTGTTTTCAGCGTTTAGCACTTTGAAATCTTTTAGACTTTAGCGTTTGCTCTTTGAACGTTTAGCACTTTGAAATCTTTCAGTCCTTAGCGTTTGCTCTTTGAACGTTTAGCACTTTGAAATCTTTCAGTCCTTAGCGTTTGCTCTTTGAACGTTTAGCACTTTGAAATCTTCCAGTCTTTAGCGTTTGCTCTTTGAACGTTTAGCACTTTGAAATCTTTCAGTCTTTAGCGTTTGCTCTTTGAACGTTTAGCCCCTTGACTTCAGGTTATTTTCAGCGTTTAGCACTTTGAAATCTTTTAGACTTTAGCGTTTGCTCTTTGAACGTTTAGCACTTTGAAATCTTTCAGTCTTTAGCGTTTGCTCTTTGAACGTTGAGCACTTTGAAATCTTCCAGTCTTTAGCGTTTGCTCTTTGAACGTTTAGCACTTTGAAATCTTTCAGTCTTTAGCGTTTGCTCTTTGAACGTTTAGCCCCTTGACTTCAGGTTGTTTTCAGCGTTGAGCACTTTGAAATCTTTCAGTCTTTAGCGTTTGCTCTTTGAACGTTTAGCACTTTGAAATCTTTCAGTCCTTAGCGTTTGCTCTTTGAACGTTTAGCCCCTTGACTTCAGGTTGTTTTCAGCGTTTAGCACTTTGAAATCTTCCAGTCTTTAGCGTTTGCTCTTTGAACGTTTAGCCCCTTGACTTCAGGTTATTTTCAGCGTTTAGCACTTTGAAATCTTTTAGACTTTAGCGTTTGCTCTTTGAACGTTTAGCCCCATGACTTCAGGTTATTTTCAGCGTTTAGCACTTTGAAATCTTTCAGTCTTTAGCGTTTGCTCTTTGAACGTTGAGCACTTTGAAATCTTTCAGTCTTTAGCGTTTGCTCTTTGAACGTTTAGCACTTTGAAATCTTTCAGTCTTTAGCGTTTGCTCTTTGAACGTTGAGCACTTTGAAATCTTTCAGTCCTTAGCGTTTGCTCTTTGAACGTTTAGCACTTTGAAATCTTTCAGTCCTTAGCGTTTGCTCTTTGAACGTTTAGCCCCTTGACTTCAGGTTGTTTTCAGCGTTTAGCACTTTGAAATCTTTTAGACTTTAGCGTTTGCTCTTTGAACGTTTAGCACTTTGAAATCTTTCAGTCCTTAGCGTTTGCTCTTTGAACGTTTAGCACTTTGAAATCTTTCAGTCCTTAGCGTTTGCTCTTTGAACGTTTAGCACTTTGAAATCTTCCAGTCTTTAGCGTTTGCTCTTTGAACGTTTAGCACTTTGAAATCTTTCAGTCTTTAGCGTTTGCTCTTTGAACGTTTAGCCCCTTGACTTCAGGTTATTTTCAGCGTTTAGCACTTTGAAATCTTTTAGACTTTAGCGTTTGCTCTTTGAACGTTTAGCACTTTGAAATCTTTCAGTCTTTAGCGTTTGCTCTTTGAACGTTGAGCACTTTGAAATCTTCCAGTCTTTAGCGTTTGCTCTTTGAACGTTTAGCACTTTGAAATCTTTCAGTCTTTAGCGTTTGCTCTTTGAACGTTTAGCCCCTTGACTTCAGGTTGTTTTCAGCGTTGAGCACTTTGAAATCTTTCAGTCTTTAGCGTTTGCTCTTTGAACGTTTAGCACTTTGAAATCTTTCAGTCCTTAGCGTTTGCTCTTTGAACGTTTAGCCCCTTGACTTCAGGTTATTTTCAGCGTTTAGCACTTTGAAATCTTCCAGTCTTTAGCGTTTGCTCTTTGAACGTTTAGCCCCTTGACTTCAGGTTATTTTCAGCGTTTAGCACTTTGAAATCTTTTAGACTTTAGCGTTTGCTCTTTGAACGTTTAGCCCCATGACTTCAGGTTATTTTCAGCGTTTAGCACTTTGAAATCTTTCAGTCTTTAGCGTTTGCTCTTTGAACGTTGAGCACTTTGAAATCTTTCAGTCCTTAGCGTTTGCTCTTTGAACGTTTAGCACTTTGAAATCTTTCAGTCCTTAGCGTTTGCTCTTTGAACGTTTAGCACTTTGAAATCTTCCAGTCTTTAGCGTTTGCTCTTTGAACGTTTAGCACTTTGAAATCTTTCAGTCTTTAGCGTTTGCTCTTTGAACGTTTAGCCCCTTGACTTCAGGTTATTTTCAGCGTTTAGCACTTTGAAATCTTTTAGACTTTAGCGTTTGCTCTTTGAACGTTTAGCACTTTGAAATCTTTCAGTCTTTAGCGTTTGCTCTTTGAACGTTGAGCACTTTGAAATCTTCCAGTCTTTAGCGTTTGCTCTTTGAACGTTTAGCACTTTGAAATCTTTCAGTCTTTAGCGTTTGCTCTTTGAACGTTTAGCCCCTTGACTTCAGGTTGTTTTCAGCGTTGAGCACTTTGAAATCTTTCAGTCTTTAGCGTTTGCTCTTTGAACGTTTAGCACTTTGAAATCTTTCAGTCCTTAGCGTTTGCTCTTTGAACGTTTAGCCCCTTGACTTCAGGTTATTTTCAGCGTTTAGCACTTTGAAATCTTCCAGTCTTTAGCGTTTGCTCTTTGAACGTTTAGCCCCTTGACTTCAGGTTATTTTCAGCGTTTAGCACTTTGAAATCTTTTAGACTTTAGCGTTTGCTCTTTGAACGTTTAGCCCCATGACTTCAGGTTATTTTCAGCGTTTAGCACTTTGAAATCTTTCAGTCTTTAGCGTTTGCTCTTTGAACGTTGAGCACTTTGAAATCTTTCAGTCCTTAGCGTTTGCTCTTTGAACGTTTAGCCCCTTGACTTCAGGTTGTTTTCAGCGTTTAGCACTTTGAAATCTTTTAGACTTTAGCGTTTGCTCTTTGAACGTTTAGCCCCATGACTTCAGGTTATTTTCAGCGTTTAGCACTTTGAAATCTTTCAGTCTTTAGCGTTTGCTCTTTTAACGTTTAGCACTTTGAAATCTTTCAGTCTTTAGCGTTTGCTCTTTGAACGTTTAGCACTTTGAAATCTTTCAGTCTTTAGCGTTTGCTCTTTGAACGTTTAGCCCCTTGACTTCAGGTTATTTTCAGCGTTTAGCACTTTGAAATCTTTCAGTCTTTAGCGTTTGCTCTTTGAACGTTTAGCACTTTGAAATCTTTCAGTCTTTAGCGTTTGCTCTTTGAACGTTTAGCACTTTGAAATCTTTCAGTCTTTAGCGTTTGCTCTTTGAACGTTTAGCACTTTGAAATCTTTCAGTCTTTAGCGTTTGCTCTTTGAACGTTTAGCCCCTTGACTTCAGGTTATTTTCAGCGTTTAGCACTTTGAAATCTTTCAGTCTTTAGCGTTTGCTCTTTGAACGTTTAGCACTTTGAAATCTTTCAGTCTTTAGCGTTTGCTCTTTGAACGTTTAGCACTTTGAAATCTTTCAGTCTTTAGCGTTTGCTCTTTGAACGTTGAGCACTTTGAAATCTTTCAGTCTTTAGCGTTTGCTCTTTGAACGTTTAGCACTTTGAAATCTCTCAGTCTTTAGCGTTTGCTCTTTGAACGTTTAGCCCCTTGACTTCAGGTTATTTTCAGCGTTTAGCACTTTGAAATCTTTTAGACTTTAGCGTTTGCTCTTTGAACGTTGAGCACTTTGAAATCTTTCAGTCTTTAGCGTTTGCTCTTTGAACGTTGAGCACTTTGAAATCTTCCAGTCTTTAGCGTTTGCTCTTTGAACGTTTAGCACTTTGAAATCTTTCAGTCTTTAGCGTTTGCTCTTTGAACGTTGAGCACTTTGAAATCTTCCAGTCTTTAGCGTTTGCTCTTTGAACGTTTAGCACTTTGAAATCTTTCAGTCTTTAGCGTTTGCTCTTTGAACGTTTAGCCCCTTGACTTCAGGTTGTTTTCAGCGTTGAGCACTTTGAAATCTTTCAGTCTTTAGCGTTTGCTCTTTGAACGTTTAGCACTTTGAAATCTTTCAGTCCTTAGCGTTTGCTCTTTGAACGTTTAGCCCCATGACTTCAGGTTATTTTCAGCGTTTAGCACTTTGAAATCTTTCAGTCTTTAGCGTTTGCTCTTTGAACGTTTAGCACTTTGAAATCATTCAGTCTTTAGCGTTTGCTCTTTGAACGTTTAGCCCCTTGACTTCAGGTTATTTTCAGCGTTTAGCACTTTGAAATCTTCCAGTCTTTAGCGTTTGCTCTTTGAACGTTTAGCCCCTTGACTTCAGGTTATTTTCAGCGTTTAGCACTTTGAAATCTTTTAGACTTTAGCGTTTGCTCTTTGAACGTTTAGCACTTTGAAATCTTCCTGTCTTTAGCGTTTGCTCTTTGAACGTTTAGCACTTTGAAATCTTTCAGTCTTTAGCGTTTGCTCTTTGAACGTTTAGCACTTTGTAATCTTTTAGACTTTAGCGTTTGCTCTTTGAACGTTTAGCACTTTGAAATCTTTTAGACTTTAGCGTTTGTCTTTGAACGTTTAGCACTTTGAAATCTTTCAGTCTTTAGCGTTTGCTCTTTGAACGTTTAGCACTTTGAAATCTTTTAGACTTTAGCGTTTGCTCTTTGAACGTCTAGCCCCTTGACTTCAGGTTATTTTCAGCGTTTAGCACTTTGAAATCTTTTAGACCTTAGCGTTTGCTCTTTGAACGTTTAGCACTTTGAAATCTTTCAGTCCTTAGCGTTTGCTCTTTGAACGTTTAGCCCCTTGACTTCAGGTTGTTTTCAGCGTTTAGCACTTTGAAATCTTTTAGACTTTAGCGTTTGCTCTTTGAACGTTTAGCCCCATGACTTCAGGTTATTTTCAGCGTTTAGCACTTTGAAATCTTTCAGTCTTTAGCGTTTGCTCTTTGAACGTTGAGCACTTTGAAATCTTTCAGTCTTTAGCGTTTGCTCTTTGAACGTTGAGCACTTTGAAATCTTTCAGTCCTTAGCGTTTGCTCTTTGAACGTTTAGCACTTTGAAATCTTTCAGTCCTTAGCGTTTGCTCTTTGAACGTTTAGCACTTTGAAATCTTTCAGTCCTTAGCGTTTGCTCTTTGAACGTTTAGCACTTTGAAATCTTCCAGTCTTTAGCGTTTGCTCTTTGAACGTTTAGCCCCTTGACTTCAGGTTATTTTCAGCGTTTAGCACTTTGAAATCTTTTAGACTTTAGCGTTTGCTCTTTGAACGTTGAGCACTTTGAAATCTTTCAGTCCTTAGCGTTTGCTCTTTGAACGTTTAGCCCCTTGACTTCAGGTTATTTTCAGCGTTTAGCACTTTGAAATCTTTTAGACTTTAGCGTTTGCTCTTTGAACGTTGAGCACTTTGAAATCTTCCAGTCTTTAGCGTTTGCTCTTTGAACGTTGAGCACTTTGAAATCTTTCAGTCTTTAGCGTTTGCTCTTTGAACGTTTAGCCCCTTGACTTCAGGTTGTTTTCAGCGTTGAGCACTTTGAAATCTTTCAGTCTTTAGCGTTTGCTCTTTGAACGTTTAGCACTTTGAAATCTTTCAGTCCTTAGCGTTTGCTCTTTGAACGTTTAGCCCCTTGACTTCAGGTTATTTTCAGCGTTTAGCACTTTGAAATCTTCCAGTCTTTAGCGTTTGCTCTTTGAACGTTTAGCCCCTTGACTTCAGGTTATTTTCAGCGTTTAGCACTTTGAAATCTTTTAGACTTTAGCGTTTGCTCTTTGAACGTTTAGCCCCATGACTTCAGGTTATTTTCAGCGTTTAGCACTTTGAAATCTTTCAGTCTTTAGCGTTTGCTCTTTGAACGTTGAGCACTTTGAAATCTTTCAGTCCTTAGCGTTTGCTCTTTGAACGTTTAGCACTTTGAAATCTTTCAGTCCTTAGCGTTTGCTCTTTGAACGTTTAGCCCCTTGACTTCAGGTTGTTTTCAGCGTTTAGCACTTTGAAATCTTCCAGTCTTTAGCGTTTGCTCTTTGAACGTTTAGCACTTTGAAATCTTTCAGTCTTTAGCGTTTGCTCTTTGAACGTTTAGCACTTTGAAATCTTTCAGTCTTTAGCGTTTGCTCTTTGAACGTTGAGCACTTTGAAATCTTTCAGTCTTTAGCGTTTGCTCTTTGAACGTTGAGCACTTTGAAATCTTTCAGTCCTTAGCGTTTGCTCTTTGAACGTTTAGCACTTTGAAATCTTTCAGTCCTTAGCGTTTGCTCTTTGAACGTTTAGCCCCTTGACTTCAGGTTGTTTTCAGCGTTTAGCACTTTGAAATCTTTCAGTCTTTAGCGTTTGCTCTTTGAACGTTTAGCACTTTGAAATCTTTCAGTCTTTAGCGTTTGCTCTTTGAACGTTTAGCCCCTTGACTTCAGGTTATTTTCAGCGTTTAGCACTTTGAAATCTTTTAGACTTTAGCGTTTGCTCTTTGAACATTTAGCCCCATGACTTCAGGTTATTTTCAGCGTTTAGCACTTTGAAATCTTTCAGTCTTTAGCGTTTGCTCTTTGAACGTTTAGCACTTTCAAATCTTTCAGTCTTTAGCGTTTGCTCTTTGAACGTTTAGCACTTTGAAATCTTTCAGTCTTTAGCGTTTGCTCTTTGAACGTTTAGCACTTTGAAATCTTTTAGACTTTAGCGTTTGCTCTTTGAACGTTTAGCCCCTTGACTTCAGGTTATTTTCAGCGTTTAGCACTTTGAAATCTTTCAGTCTTTAGCGTTTGCTCTTTGAACGTTGAGCCCCTTGACTTCAGGTTATTTTCAGCATTTAGCACTTTGAAATCTTTCAGTCTTTAGCGTTTGCTCTTTGAACGTTTAGCACTTTGAAATCTTTCAGTCTTTAGCGTTTGCTCTTTGAACGTTTAGCCCCTTGACTTCAGGTTATTTTCAACGTTTAGCACTTTGAAATCTTTTAGACTTTAGCGTTTGCTCTTTGAACGTTTAGCCCCATGACTTCAGGTTATTTTCAGCGTTTAGCACTTTGAAATCTTTCAGTCTTTAGCGTTTGCTCTTTGAACGTTTAGCCCCATGACTTCAGGTTATTTTCAGCGTTTAGCACTTTGAAATCTTTTAGACTTTAGCGTTTGCTCTTTGAACGTTTAGCACTTTGAAATCTTTCAGTCTTTAGCGTTTGCTCTTTGAACGTTTAGCAGTCTTTAGCGTTTGCTCTTTGAACGTTTAGCACTTTGAAATCTTTCAGTCTTTAGCGTTTGCTCTTTGAACGTTTAGCACTTTGAAATCTTTTAGACTTTAGCGTTTGCTCTTTGAACGTTTAGCCCCTTGACTTCAGGTTATTTTCAGCGTTTAGCACTTTGAAATCTTTTAGACTTTAGCGTTTGCTCTTTGAACATTTAGCACTTTGAAATCTTTCAGTCTTTAGCGTTTGCTCTTTGAACGTTTAGCACTTTGAAATCTTTCAGTCTTTAGCGTTTGCTCTTTGAACGTTTAGCACTTTGAAATCTTTTAGACTTTAGCGTTTGCTCTTTGAACGTTTAGCCCCTTGACTTCAGGTTATTTTCAGCGTTTAGCACTTTGAAATCTTTTAGACTTTAGCGTTTGCTCTTTGAACGTTTAGCACTTTGAAATCTTTCAGTCTTTAGCGTTTGCTCTTTGAACGTTTAGCACTTTGAAATCTTTTAGACTTTAGCGTTTGCTCTTTGAACGTTTAGCCCCTTGACTTCAGGTTATTTTCAGCGTTTAGCACTTTGAAATCTTTTAGACTTTAGCGTTTGCTCTTTGAACGTTTAGCCCCATGACTTCAGGTTATTTTCAGCGTTTAGCACTTTGAAATCTTTTAGACTTTAGCGTTTGCTCTTTGAACGTTTAGCACTTTGAAATCTTTCAGTCTTTAGCGTTTGCTCTTTGAACGTTTAGCAGTCTTTAGCGTTTGCTCTTTGAACGTTTAGCACTTTGAAATCTTTCAGTCTTTAGCGTTTGCTCTTTGAACGTTTAGCACTTTGAAATCTTTTAGACTTTAGCGTTTGCTCTTTGAACGTTTAGCCCCTTGACTTCAGGTTATTTTCAGCGTTTAGCACTTTGAAATCTTTTAGACTTTAGCGTTTGTCTTTGAACATTTAGCACTTTGAAATCTTTCAGTCTTTAGCGTTTGCTCTTTGAACGTTTAGCACTTTGAAATCTTTCAGTCTTTAGCGTTTGCTCTTTGAACGTTTAGCACTTTGAAATCTTTTAGACTTTAGCGTTTGCTCTTTGAACGTTTAGCCCCTTGACTTCAGGTTATTTTCAGCGTTTAGCACTTTGAAATCTTTTAGACTTTAGCGTTTGCTCTTTGAACGTTTAGCACTTTGAAATCTTTCAGTCTTTAGCGTTTGCTCTTTGAACGTTTAGCACTTTGAAATCTTTTAGACTTTAGCGTTTGCTCTTTGAACGTTTAGCCCCTTGACTTCAGGTTATTTTCAGCGTTTAGCACTTTGAAATCTTTTAGACTTTAGCGTTTGTCTTTGAACATTTAGCACTTTGAAATCTTTCAGTCTTTAGCGTTTGCTCTTTGAACGTTTAGCACTTTGAAATCTTTCAGTCTTTAGCGTTTGCTCTTTGAACGTTTAGCACTTTGAAATCTTTCAGTCTTTAGCGTTTGCTCTTTGAACGTTTAGCCCCTTGACTTCAGGTTATTTTCAGCGTTTAGCACTTTGTAATCTTTTAGACTTTAGCGTTTGCTCTTTGAACGTTTAGCACTTTGAAATCTTTTAGACTTTAGCGTTTGCTCTTTGAACGTTTAGCACTTTGAAATCTTTCAGTCTTTAGCGTTTGCTCTTTGAACGTTTAGCACTTTGAAATCTTTTAGACTTTAGCGTTTGCTCTTTGAACGTTTAGCCCCTTGACTTCAGGTTATTTTCAGCGTTTAGCACTTTGAAATCTTTTAGACTTTAGCGTTTGTCTTTGAACATTTAGCACTTTGAAATCTTTCAGTCTTTAGCGTTTGCTCTTTGAACGTTTAGCACTTTGAAATCTTTCAGTCTTTAGCGTTTGCTCTTTGAACGTTTAGCACTTTGAAATCTTTCAGTCTTTAGCGTTTGCTCTTTGAACGTTTAGCCCCTTGACTTCAGGTTATTTTCAGCGTTTAGCACTTTGTAATCTTTTAGACTTTAGCGTTTGCTCTTTGAACGTTTAGCACTTTGAAATCTTTTAGACTTTAGCGTTTGCTCTTTGAACGTTTAGCCCCTTGACTTCAGGTTATTTTCAGCGTTTAGCACTTTGTAATCTTTTAGACTTTAGCGTTTGCTCTTTGAACGTTTAGCACTTTGAAATCTTTTAGACTTTAGCGTTTGTCTTTGAACGTTTAGCACTTTGAAATCTTTCAGTCTTTAGCGTTTGCTCTTTGAACGTTTAGCACTTTGAAATCTTTCAGACTTTAGCGTTTGCTCTTTGAACGTTTAGCACTTTGAAATCTTTCAGTCTTTAGCGTTTGCTCTTTGAACGTTTAGCCCCTTGACTTCAGGTTATTTTCAGCGTTTAGCACTTTGTAATCTTTTAGACTTTAGCGTTTGCTCTTTGAACGTTTAGCACTTTGAAATCTTTTAGACTTTAGCGTTTGCTCTTTGAACGTTTAGCACTTTGAAATCTTTCAGTCTTTAGCGTTTGCTCTTTGAACGTTTAGCACTTTGAAATCTTTTAGACTTTAGCGTTTGCTCTTTGAACGTTTAGCCCCTTGACTTCAGGTTATTTTCAGCGTTTAGCACTTTGAAATCTTTTAGACTTTAGCGTTTGTCTTTGAACATTTAGCACTTTGAAATCTTTCAGTCTTTAGCGTTTGCTCTTTGAACGTTTAGCACTTTGAAATCTTTCAGTCTTTAGCGTTTGCTCTTTGAACGTTTAGCACTTTGAAATCTTTCAGTCTTTAGCGTTTGCTCTTTGAACGTTTAGCCCCTTGACTTCAGGTTATTTTCAGCGTTTAGCACTTTGTAATCTTTTAGACTTTAGCGTTTGCTCTTTGAACGTTTAGCACTTTGAAATCTTTTAGACTTTAGCGTTTGCTCTTTGAACGTTTAGCCCCTTGACTTCAGGTTATTTTCAGCGTTTAGCACTTTGTAATCTTTTAGACTTTAGCGTTTGCTCTTTGAACGTTTAGCACTTTGAAATCTTTTAGACTTTAGCGTTTGTCTTTGAACGTTTAGCACTTTGAAATCTTTCAGTCTTTAGCGTTTGCTCTTTGAACGTTTAGCACTTTGAAATCTTTCAGACTTTAGCGTTTGCTCTTTGAACGTTTAGCCCCTTGACTTCAGGTTATTTTCAGCGTTTAGCACTTTGAAATCTTTCAGTCTTTAGCGTTTGCTCTTTGAACGTTGAGCCCCTTGACTTCAGGATATTTTCAGCATTTAGCACTTTGAAATCTTTCAGTCTTTAGCGTTTGCTCTTTGAACGTTTAGCACTTTGAAATCTTTCAGTCTTTAGCGTTTGCTCTTTGAACGTTTAGCCCCTTGACTTCAGGTTATTTTCAGCGTTTAGCACTTTGAAATCTTTCAGTCTTTAGCGTTTGCTCTTTGAACGTTGAGCCCCTTGACTTCAGGATATTTTCAGCATTTAGCACTTTGAAATCTTTCAGTCTTTAGCGTTTGCTCTTTGAACGTTTAGCACTTTGAAATCTTTCAGTCTTTAGCGTTTGCTCTTTGAACGTTTAGCCCCATGACTTCAGGTTATTTTCAACGTTTAGCACTTTGAAATCTTTTAGACTTTAGCGTTTGCTCTTTGAACGTTTAGCACTTTGAAATCTTTCAGTCTTTAGCGTTTGCTCTTTGAACGTTTAGCACTTTGAAATCTTTCAGTCTTTAGCGTTTGCTCTTTGAACGTTTAGCACTTTGAAATCTTTCAGTCTTTAGCGTTTGCTCTTTGAACGTTTAGCCCCTTGACTTCAGGTTATTTTCAGCGTTTAGCACTTTGTAATCTTTTAGACTTTAGCGTTTGCTCTTTGAACGTTTAGCACTTTGAAATCTTTTAGACTTTAGCGTTTGCTCTTTGAACGTTTAGCCCCTTGACTTCAGGTTATTTTCAGCGTTTAGCACTTTGTAATCTTTTAGACTTTAGCGTTTGCTCTTTGAACGTTTAGCACTTTGAAATCTTTTAGACTTTAGCGTTTGTCTTTGAACGTTTAGCACTTTGAAATCTTTCAGTCTTTAGCGTTTGCTCTTTGAACGTTTAGCCCCTTGACTTCAGGTTATTTTCAGCGTTTAGCACTTTGAAATCTTTCAGTCTTTAGCGTTTGCTCTTTGAACGTTGAGCCCCTTGACTTCAGGATATTTTCAGCATTTAGCACTTTGAAATCTTTCAGTCTTTAGCGTTTGCTCTTTGAACGTTTAGCACTTTGAAATCTTTCAGTCTTTAGCGTTTGCTCTTTGAACGTTTAGCCCCATGACTTCAGGTTATTTTCAACGTTTAGCACTTTGAAATCTTTTAGACTTTAGCGTTTGCTCTTTGAACGTTTAGCACTTTGAAATCTTTCAGTCTTTAGCGTTTGCTCTTTGAACTTTTAGCAGTCTTTAGCGTTTGCTCTTTGAACGTTTAGCACTTTGAAATCTTTCAGTCTTTAGCGTTTGCTCTTTGAACGTTTAGCACTTTGAAATCTTTTAGACTTTAGCGTTTGCTCTTTGAACGTTTAGCCCCTTGACTTCAGGTTATTTTCAGCGTTTAGCACTTTGAAATCTTTCAGTCTTTAGCGTTTGCTCTTTGAACGTTGAGCCCCTTGACTTCAGGATATTTTCAGCATTTAGCACTTTGAAATCTTTCAGTCTTTAGCGTTTGCTCTTTGAACGTTTAGCACTTTGAAATCTTTCAGTCTTTAGCGTTTGCTCTTTGAACGTTTAGCCCCATGACTTCAGGTTATTTTCAACGTTTAGCACTTTGAAATCTTTTAGACTTTAGCGTTTGCTCTTTGAACGTTTAGCACTTTGAAATCTTTCAGTCTTTAGCGTTTGCTCTTTGAACTTTTAGCCCCTTGACTTCAGGTTATTTTCAGCGTTTAGCACTTTGAAATCTTTTAGACTTTAGCGTTTGCTCTTTGAACGTTTAGCACTTTGAAATCTTTTAGACTTTAGCGTTTGCTCTTTGAACGTTTAGCACTTTGAAATCTTTTAGACTTTAGCGTTTGCTCTTTGAACGTTTAGCCCCATGACTTCAGGTTATTTTCAGCATTTAGCACTTTGAAATCTTTTAGACTTTAGCGTTTGCTCTTTGAACGTTTAGCACTTTGAAATCTTTTAGACTTTAGCGTTTGCTCTTTGAACGTTTAGCACTTTGAAATCTTTCAGTCTTTAGCGTTTGCTCTTTGAACGTTGAGCACTTTGAAATCTTTTAGACTTTAGCGTTTGCTCTTTGAACGTTTAGCCCCTTGACTTCAGGTTTTTTTCAGCGTTTAGCACTTTGAAATCTTTTAGACTTTAGCGTTTGCTCTTTGAACGTTTAGCACTTTGAAATCTTTCAGTCTTTAGCGTTTGCTCTTTGAACGTTTAGCACTTTGAAATCTTTTAGACTTTAACGTTTGCTCTTTGAACGTTTAGCACTTTGAAATCTTTTAGACTTTAGCGTTTGCTCTTTGAACGTTTAGCCCCATGACTTCAGGTTATTTTCAGCGTTTAGCACTTTGAAATCTTTTAGACTTTAGCGTTTGCTCTTTGAACGTTGAGCACTTTGAAATCTTTTAGACTTTAGCGTTTGCTCTTTGAACGTTTAGCCCCATGACTTCAGGTTATTTTCAGCGTTTAGCACTTTGAAATCTTTTAGACTTTAGCGTTTGCTCTTTGAACGTTTAGCCCCTTGACTTCAGGTTATTTTCAGCGTTTAGCACTTTGAAATCTTTCAGTCTTTAGCGTTTGCTCTTTGAACGTTTAGCACTTTGAAATCTTTTAGACTTTAGCGTTTGCTCTTTGAACGTTTAGCACTTTGAAATCTTTTAGACTTTAGCGTTTGCTCTTTGAACGTTTAGCCCCATGACTTCAGGTTATTTTCAGCATTTAGCACTTTGAAATCTTTTAGACTTTAGCGTTTGCTCTTTGAACGTTTAGCCCCTTGACTTCAGGTTATTTTCAGCGTTTAGCACTTTGAAATCTTTCAGTCTTTAGCGTTTGCTCTTTGAACGTTTAGCCCCTTGACTTCAGGTTATTTTCAGCGTTTAGCACTTTGAAATCTTTTAGACTTTAGCGTTTGCTCTTTGAACGTTTAGCCCCTTGACTTCAGGTTATTTTCAGCGTTTAGCACTTTGAAATCTTTCAGTCTTTAGCGTTTGCTCTTTGAACGTTGAGCACTTTGAAATCTTTTAGACTTTAGCGTTTGCTCTTTGAACGTTTAGCACTTTGAAATCTTTTAGACTTTAGCGTTTGCTCTTTGAACGTTTAGCACTTTGAAATCTTTCAGTCTTTAGCGTTTGCTCTTTGAACGTTTAGCACTTTGAAATCTTTTAGACTTTAGCGTTTGCTCTTTGAACGTTTAGCCCCATGACTTCAGGTTATTTTCAGCGTTTAGCACTTTGAAATCTTTTAGACTTTAGCGTTTGCTCTTTGAACGTTTAGCACTTTGAAATCTTTTAGACTTTAGCGTTTGCTCTTTGAACGTTTAGCACTTTGAAATCTTTTAGACTTTAGCGTTTGCTCTTTGAACGTTTAGCACTTTGAAATCTTTCAGTCTTTAGCGTTTGCTCTTTGAACGTTTAGCACTTTGAAATCTTTTAGACTTTAGCGTTTGCTCTTTGAACGTTTAGCCCCATGACTTCAGGTTATTTTCAGCGTTTAGCACTTTGAAATCTTTTAGACTTTAGCGTTTGCTCTTTGAACGTTTAGCCCCTTGACTTCAGGTTATTTTCAGCGTTTAGCACTTTGAAATCTTTCAGTCTTTAGCGTTTGCTCTTTGAACGTTTAGCACTTTGAAATCTTTTAGACTTTAGCGTTTGCTCTTTGAACGTTTAGCCCCTTGACTTCAGGTTATTTTCAGCGTTTAGCACTTTGAAATCTTTTAGACTTTAGCGTTTGCTCTTTGAACGTTTTGCACTTTGAAATCTTTTAGACTTTAGCGTTTGCTCTTTGAACGTTTAGCCCCTTGACTTCAGGTTATTTTCAGCGTTTAGCACTTTGAAATCTTTTAGACTTTAGCGTTTGCTCTTTGAACGTTTAGCACTTTGAAATCTTTCAGTCTTTAGCGTTTGCTCTTTGAACGTTTAGCACTTTGAAATCTTTTAGACTTTAGCGTTTGCTCTTTGAACGTTTAGCCCCATGACTTCAGGTTATTTTCAGCGTTTAGCACTTTGAAATCTTTTAGACTTTAGCGTTTGCTCTTTGAACGTTTAGCACTTTGAAATCTTTTAGACTTTAGCGTTTGCTCTTTGAACGTTTAGCACTTTGAAATCTTTTAGACTTTAGCGTTTGCTCTTTGAACGTTTAGCACTTTGAAATCTTTCAGTCTTTAGCGTTTGCTCTTTGAACGTTTAGCACTTTGAAATCTTTTAGACTTTAGCGTTTGCTCTTTGAACGTTTAGCCCCATGACTTCAGGTTATTTTCAGCGTTTAGCACTTTGAAATCTTTTAGACTTTAGCGTTTGCTCTTTGAACGTTTAGCCCCTTGACTTCAGGTTATTTTCAGCGTTTAGCACTTTGAAATCTTTCAGTCTTTAGCGTTTGCTCTTTGAACGTTTAGCACTTTGAAATCTTTTAGACTTTAGCGTTTGCTCTTTGAACGTTTAGCCCCTTGACTTCAGGTTATTTTCAGCGTTTAGCACTTTGAAATCTTTTAGACTTTAGCGTTTGCTCTTTGAACGTTTTGCACTTTGAAATCTTTTAGACTTTAGCGTTTGCTCTTTGAACGTTTAGCCCCTTGACTTCAGGTTATTTTCAGCGTTTAGCACTTTGAAATCTTTTAGACTTTAGCGTTTGCTCTTTGAACGTTTAGCACTTTGAAATCTTTTAGACTTTAGCGTTTGCTCTTTGAACGTTTAGCACTTTGAAATCTTTTAGACTTTAGCGTTTGCTCTTTGAACGTTTAGCACTTTGAAATCTTTTAGACTTTAGCGTTTGCTCTTTGAACGTTTAGCCCCATGACTTCAGGTTATTTTCAGCATTTAGCACTTTGAAATCTTTTAGACTTTAGCGTTTGCTCTTTGAACGTTTAGCACTTTGAAATCTTTTAGACTTTAGCGTTTGCTCTTTGAACGTTTAGCACTTTGAAATCTTTCAGTCTTTAGCGTTTGCTCTTTGAACGTTGAGCACTTTGAAATCTTTCAGTCTTCAGCGTTTGCTCTTTGAACGTTTTGCACTTTGAAATCTTTTAGACTTTAGCGTTTGCTCTTTGAACGTTTAGCCCCTTGACTTCAGGTTATTTTCAGCGTTTAGCACTTTGAAATCTTTTAGCGTTTGCTCTTTGAACGTTTTGCACTTTGAAATCTTTTAGACTTTAGCGTTTGCTCTTTGAACGTTGAGCACTTTGAAATCTTTCAGTCTTTAGCGTTTGCTCTTTGAACGTTTAGCACTTTGAAATCTTTTAGACTTTAGCGTTTGCTCTTTGAACGTTTAGCCCCATGACTTCAGGTTATTTTCAGCGTTTAGCACTTTGAAATCTTTTAGACTTTAGCGTTTGCTCTTTGAACGTTTAGCCCCTTGACTTCAGGTTATTTTCAGCGTTTAGCACTTTGAAATCTTTCAGTCTTTAGCGTTTGCTCTTTGAACGTTTAGCACTTTGAAATCTTTTAGACTTTAGCGTTTGCTCTTTGAACGTTTAGCCCCTTGACTTCAGGTTATTTTCAGCGTTTAGCACTTTGAAATCTTTTAGACTTTAGCGTTTGCTCTTTGAACGTTTTGCACTTTGAAATCTTTTAGACTTTAGCGTTTGCTCTTTGAACGTTTAGCCCCTTGACTTCAGGTTATTTTCAGCGTTTAGCACTTTGAAATCTTTTAGACTTTAGCGTTTGCTCTTTGAACGTTTAGCACTTTGAAATCTTTTAGACTTTAGCGTTTGCTCTTTGAACGTTTAGCACTTTGAAATCTTTTAGACTTTAGCGTTTGCTCTTTGAACGTTTAGCACTTTGAAATCTTTTAGACTTTAGCGTTTGCTCTTTGAACGTTTAGCCCCATGACTTCAGGTTATTTTCAGCATTTAGCACTTTGAAATCTTTTAGACTTTAGCGTTTGCTCTTTGAACGTTTAGCACTTTGAAATCTTTTAGACTTTAGCGTTTGCTCTTTGAACGTTTAGCACTTTGAAATCTTTCAGTCTTTAGCGTTTGCTCTTTGAACGTTGAGCACTTTGAAATCTTTCAGTCTTCAGCGTTTGCTCTTTGAACGTTTTGCACTTTGAAATCTTTTAGACTTTAGCGTTTGCTCTTTGAACGTTTAGCCCCTTGACTTCAGGTTATTTTCAGCGTTTAGCACTTTGAAATCTTTTAGCGTTTGCTCTTTGAACGTTTTGCACTTTGAAATCTTTTAGACTTTAGCGTTTGCTCTTTGAACGTTGAGCACTTTGAAATCTTTCAGTCTTTAGCGTTTGCTCTTTGAACGTTTAGCACTTTGAAATCTTTTAGACTTTAGCGTTTGCTCTTTGAACGTTTAGCCCCATGACTTCAGGTTATTTTCAGCGTTTAGCACTTTGAAATCTTTTAGACTTTAGCGTTTGCTCTTTGAACGTTTAGCACTTTGAAATCTTTTAGACTTTAGCGTTTGCTCTTTGAACGTTTAGCACTTTGAAATCTTTCAGTCTTTAGCGTTTGCTCTTTGAACGTTGAGCACTTTGAAATCTTTCAGTCTTCAGCGTTTGCTCTTTGAACGTTTTGCACTTTGAAATCTTTTAGACTTTAGCGTTTGCTCTTTGAACGTTTAGCCCCTTGACTTCAGGTTATTTTCAGCGTTTAGCACTTTGAAATCTTTTAGACTTTAGCGTTTGCTCTTTGAACGTTTAGCACTTTGAAATCTTTTAGACTTTAGCGTTTGCTCTTTGAACGTTTAGCCCCATGACTTCAGGTTATTTTCAGCGTTTAGCACTTTGAAATCTTTCAGTCTTTAGCGTTTGCTCTTTGAACGTTTAGCACTTTGAAATCTTTCAGTCTTTAGCGTTTGCTCTTTGAACGTTTAGCACTTTGAAATCTTTTAGACTTTAACGTTTGCTCTTTGAACGTTTAGCACTTTGAAATCTTTTAGACTTTAGCGTTTGCTCTTTGAACGTTTAGCCCCATGACTTCAGGTTATTTTCAGCGTTTAGCACTTTGAAATCTTTTAGACTTTAGCGTTTGCTCTTTGAACGTTTAGCCCCTTGACTTCAGGTTATTTTCAGCGTTTAGCACTTTGAAATCTTTCAGTCTTTAGCGTTTGCTCTTTGAACGTTTAGCACTTTGAAATCTTTCAGTCTTTAGCGTTTGCTCTTTGAACGTTTAGCACTTTGAAATCTTTCAGTCTTTAGCGTTTGCTCTTTGAACGTTTAGCACTTTGAAATCTTTCAGTCTTTAGCGTTTGCTCTTTGAACGTTGAGCACTTTGAAATCTTTCAGTCTTTAGCGTTTGCTCTTTGAACGTTGAGCACTTTGAAATCTTTCAGTCTTTAGCGTTTGCTCTTTGAACGTTGAGCACTTTGAAATCTTTCAGTCTTTAGCGTTTGCTCTTTGAACGTTGAGCACTTTGAAATCTTTCAGTCTTCAGCGTTTGCTCTTTGAACGTTGAGCACTTTGAAATCTTTCAGTCTTTAGCGTTTGCTCTTTGAACGTTTAGCCCCTTGACTTCAGGTTATTTTCAGCGTTTAGCACTTTGAAATCTTTCAGTCTTTAGCGTTTGCTCTTTGAACGTTTAGCACTTTGAAATCTTCCAGTCTTTAGCGTTTGCTCTTTGAACGTTTAGCCCCTTGACTTCAGGTTATTTTCAGCGTTTAGCACTTTGAAATCTTTTAGACTTTAGCGTTTGCTCTTTGAACGTTTAGCCCCTTGACTTCAGGTTATTTTCAGCGTTTAGCACTTTGAAATCTTTCAGTCTTTAGCGTTTGCTCTTTGAACGTTTAGCACTTTGAAATCTTTCAGTCTTTAGCGTTTGCTCTTTGAACGTTGAGCACTTTGAAATCTTTCAGTCTTTAGCGTTTGCTCTTTGAACGTTTAGCCCCATGACTTCAGGTTATTTTCAGCGTTTAGCACTTTGAAATCTTTCAGTCTTTAGCGTTTGCTCTTTGAACGTTGAGCACTTTGAAATCTTTCAGTCTTTAGCGTTTGCTCTTTGAACGTTGAGCACTTTGAAATCTTTCAGTCTTTAGCGTTTGCTCTTTGAACGTTGAGCACTTTGAAATCTTCCAGTCTTTAGCGTTTGCTCTTTGAACGTTGAGCACTTTGAAATCTTTCAGTCTTTAGCGTTTGCTCTTTGTACGTTGAGCACTTTGAAATCTTTCAGTCTTTAGCGTTTGCTCTTTGAACGTTTAGCCCCATGACTTCAGGTTATTTTCAGCGTTTAGCACTTTGAAATCTTTTAGACTTTAGCGTTTGCTCTTTGAACGTTTAGCCCCATGACTTCAGGTTATTTTCAGCGTTTAGCACTTTGAAATCTTTCAGTCTTTAGCGTTTGCTCTTTGAACGTTTAGCACTTTGAAATCTTCCAGTCTTTAGCGTTTGCTCTTTGAACGTTTAGCCCCTTGACTTCAGGTTATTTTCAGCGTTTAGCACTTTGAAATCTTTTAGACTTTAGCGTTTGCTCTTTGAACGTTTAGCCCCTTGACTTCAGGTTATTTTCAGCGTTTAGCACTTTGAAATCTTTTAGACTTTAGCGTTTGCTCTTTGAACGTTTAGCCCCTTGACTTCAGGTTATTTTCAGCGTTTAGCACTTTGAAATCTTTCAGTCTTTAGCGTTTGCTCTTTGAACGTTGAGCACTTTGAAATCTTCCAGTCTTTAGCGTTTGCTCTTTGAACGTTGAGCACTTTGAAATCTTTCAGTCTTTAGCGTTTGCTCTTTGTACGTTGAGCACTTTGAAATCTTTCAGTCTTTAGCGTTTGCTCTTTGAACGTTTAGCCCCTTGACTTCAGGTTATTTTCAGCGTTTAGCACTTTGAAATCTTTTAGACTTTAGCGTTTGCTCTTTGAACGTTTAGCCCCATGACTTCAGGTTATTTTCAGCGTTTAGCACTTTGAAATCTTTCAGTCTTTAGCGTTTGCTCTTTGAACGTTTAGCACTTTGAAATCTTCCAGTCTTTAGCGTTTGCTCTTTGAACGTTTAGCCCCTTGACTTCAGGTTATTTTCAGCGTTTAGCACTTTGAAATCTTTTAGACTTTAGCGTTTGCTCTTTGAACGTTTAGCCCCTTGACTTCAGGTTATTTTCAGCGTTTAGCACTTTGAAATCTTTTAGACTTTAGCGTTTGCTCTTTGAACGTTTAGCCCCTTGACTTCAGGTTATTTTCAGCGTTTAGCACTTTGAAATCTTTCAGTCTTTAGCGTTTGCTCTTTGAACGTTTAGCACTTTGAAATCTTCCAGTCTTTAGCGTTTGCTCTTTGAACGTTTAGCCCCTTGACTTCAGGTTATTTTCAGCGTTTAGCACTTTGAAATCTTTTAGACTTTAGCGTTTGCTCTTTGAACGTTTAGCCCCTTGACTTCAGGTTATTTTCAGCGTTTAGCACTTTGAAATCTTTTAGACTTTAGCGTTTGCTCTTTGAACGTTTAGCCCCTTGACTTCAGGTTATTTTCAGCGTTTAGCACTTTGAAATCTTTCAGTCTTTAGCGTTTGCTCTTTGAACGTTTAGCACTTTGAAATCTTTCAGTCTTTAGCGTTTGCTCTTTGAACGTTTAGCAGTTTGAAATCTTTCAGTCTTTAGCGTTTGCTCTTTGAACGTTTAGCCCCATGACTTCAGGTTATTTTCAGCGTTTAGCACTTTGAAATCTTTCAGTCTTTAGCGTTTGCTCTTTGAACGTTTAGCACTTTGAAATCTTTCAGTCTTTAGCGTTTGCTCTTTGAACGTTTAGCACTTTGAAATCTTTCAGTCTTTAGCGTTTGCTCTTTGAACGTTTAGCACTTTGAAATCTTTCAGTCTTTAGCGTTTGCTCTTTGAACGTTGAGCACTTTGAAATCTTTCAGTCTTTAGCGTTTGCTCTTTGAACGTTTTGCACTTTGAAATCTTTTAGACTTTAGCGTTTGCTCTTTGAACGTTTAGCCCCTTGACTTCAGGTTATTTTCAGCGTTTAGCACTTTGAAATCTTTTAGACTTTAGCGTTTGCTCTTTGAACGTTTAGCACTTTGAAATCTTTTAGACTTTAGCGTTTGCTCTTTGAACGTTTAGCACTTTGAAATCTTTTAGACTTTAGCGTTTGCTCTTTGAACGTTTAGCCCCTTGACTTCAGGTTATTTTCAGCGTTTAGCACTTTGAAATCTTTTAGACTTTAGCGTTTGCTCTTTGAACGTTTAGCACTTTGAAATCTTTTAGACTTTAGCGTTTGCTCTTTGAACGTTTAGCCCCATGACTTCAGGTTATTTTCAGCGTTTAGCACTTTGAAATCTTTCAGTCTTTAGCGTTTGCTCTTTGAACGTTTAGCACTTTGAAATCTTCCAGTCTTTAGCGTTTGCTCTTTGAACGTTTAGCCCCATGACTTCAGGTTATTTTCAGCGTTTAGCACTTTGAAATCTTTCAGTCTTTAGCGTTTGCTCTTTGAACGTTTAGCACTTTGAAATCTTCCAGTCTTTAGCGTTTGCTCTTTGAACGTTTAGCCCCTTGACTTCAGGTTATTTTCAGCGTTTAGCACTTTGAAATCTTTCAGACTTTAGCGTTTGCTCTTTGAACGTTTAGCACTTTGAAATCTTTTAGACTTTAACGTTTGCTCTTTGAACGTTTAGCACTTTGAAATCTTTTAGACTTTAGCGTTTGCTCTTTGAACGTTTAGCACTTTGAAATCTTTTAGACTTTAGCGTTTGCTCTTTGAACGTTTAGCCCCATGACTTCAGGTTATTTTCAGCATTTAGCACTTTGAAATCTTTTAGACTTTAGCGTTTGCTCTTTGAACGTTTAGCCCCTTGACTTCAGGTTATTTTCAGCGTTTAGCACTTTGAAATCTTTCAGTCTTTAGCGTTTGCTCTTTGAACGTTGAGCACTTTGAAATCTTTCAGTCTTTAGCGTTTGCTCTTTGAACGTTGAGCACTTTGAAATCTTTCAGTCTTCAGCGTTTGCTCTTTGAACGTTTAGCACTTTGAAATCTTTTAGACTTTAGCGTTTGCTCTTTGAACGTTTAGCACTTTGAAATCTTTTAGACTTTAGCGTTTGCTCTTTGAACGTTTAGCCCCATGACTTCAGGTTATTTTCAGCATTTAGCACTTTGAAATCTTTTAGACTTTAGCGTTTGCTCTTTGAACGTTTAGCCCCTTGACTTCAGGTTATTTTCAGCGTTTAGCACTTTGAAATCTTTCAGTCTTTAGCGTTTGCTCTTTGAACGTTGAGCACTTTGAAATCTTTCAGTCTTTAGCGTTTGCTCTTTGAACGTTGAGCACTTTGAAATCTTTCAGTCTTTAGCGTTTGCTCTTTGAACGTTTAGCCCCATGACTTCAGGTTATTTTCAGCGTTTAGCACTTTGAACGTTTAGCCCCTTGACTTCAGGTTATTTTCAGCGTTTAGCACTTTGAAATCTTTCAGTCTTTAGCGTTTGCTCTTTGAACGTTTAGCACTTTGAAATCTTTTAGACTTTAACGTTTGCTCTTTGAACGTTTAGCACTTTGAAATCTTTTAGACTTTAGCGTTTGCTCTTTGAACGTTTAGCACTTTGAAATCTTTTAGACTTTAGCGTTTGCTCTTTGAACGTTTAGCCCCATGACTTCAGGTTATTTTCAGCGTTTAGCACTTTGAAATCTTTCAGTCTTTAGCGTTTGCTCTTTGAACGTTGAGCACTTTGAAATCTTTCAGTCTTCAGCGTTTGCTCTTTGAACGTTGAGCACTTTGAAATCTTTTAGACTTTAGCGTTTGCTCTTTGAACGTTTAGCACTTTGAAATCTTTTAGACTTTAGCGTTTGCTCTTTGAACGTTTAGCACTTTGAAATCTTTCAGTCTTTAGCGTTTGCTCTTTGAACGTTTAGCACTTTGAAATCTTTTAGACTTTAGCGTTTGCTCTTTGAACGTTTAGCCCCATGACTTCAGGTTATTTTCAGCGTTTAGCACTTTGAAATCTTTTAGACTTTAGCGTTTGCTCTTTGAACGTTTAGCACTTTGAAATCTTCCAGTCTTTAGCGTTTGCTCTTTGAACGTTTAGCCCCTTGACTTCAGGTTATTTTCAGCGTTTAGCACTTTGAAATCTTTTAGACTTTAGCGTTTGCTCTTTGAACGTTTAGCACTTTGAAATCTTTTAGACTTTAGCGTTTGCTCTTTGAACGTTTAGCCCCTTGACTTCAGGTTATTTTCAGCGTTTAGCACTTTGAAATCTTTCAGTCTTTAGCGTTTGCTCTTTGTACGTTGAGCACTTTGAAATCTTTCAGTCTTTAGCGTTTGCTCTTTGAACGTTTAGCACTTTGAAATCTTCCAGTCTTTAGCGTTTGCTCTTTGAACGTTTAGCCCCTTGACTTCAGGTTATTTTCAGCGTTTAGCACTTTGAAATCTTTTAGACTTTAGCGTTTGCTCTTTGAACGTTTAGCCCCTTGACTTCAGGTTATTTTCAGCGTTTAGCACTTTGAAATCTTTTAGACTTTAGCGTTTGCTCTTTGAACGTTTAGGGTTAGGGTTAGGGTTAGGGTTAGGGTTAGGGTTAGGGTTAGGGTTAGGGTTAGGGTTAGGGTTAGGGTTAGGGTTAGGGTTAGGGTTAGGGTTAGGGTTAGGGTTAGGGTTAGGGTTAGGGTTAGGGTTAGGGTTAGGGTTAGGGTTAGGGTTAGGGTTAGGGTTAGGGTTAGGGTTAGGGTTAGGGTTAGGGTTAGGGTTAGGGTTAGGGTTAGGGTTAGGGTTAGGGTTAGGGTTAGGGTTAGGGTTAGGGTTAGGGTTAGGGTTAGGGTTAGGGTTAGGGTTAGGGTTAGGGTTAGGGTTAGGGTTAGGGTTAGGGTTAGGGTTAGGGTTAGGGTTAGGGTTAGGGTTAGGGTTAGGGTTAGGGTTAGGGTTAGGGTTAGGGTTAGGGTTAGGGTTAGGGTTAGGGTTAGGGTTAGGGTTAGGGTTAGGGTTAGGGTTAGGGTTAGGGTTAGGGTTAGGGTTAGGGTTAGGGTTAGGGTTAGGGTTAGGGTTAGGGTTAGGGTTAGGGTTAGGGTTAGGGTTAGGGTTAGGGTTAGGGTTAGGGTTAGGGTTAGGGTTAGGGTTAGGGTTAGGGTTAGGGTTAGGGTTAGGGTTAGGGTTAGGGTTAGGGTTAGGGTTAGGGTTAGGGTTAGGGTTAGGGTTAGGGTTAGGGTTAGGGTTAGGGTTAGGGTTAGGGTTAGGGTTAGGGTTAGGGTTAGGGTTAGGGTTAGGGTTAGGGTTAGGGTTAGGGTTAGGGTTAGGGTTAGGGTTAGGGTTAGGGTTAGGGTTAGGGTTAGGGTTAGGGTTAGGGTTAGGGTTAGGGTTAGGGTTAGGGTTAGGGTTAGGGTTAGGGTTAGGGTTAGGGTTAGGGTTAGGGTTAGGGTTAGGGTTAGGGTTAGGGTTAGGGTTAGGGTTAGGGTTAGGGTTAGGGTTAGGGTTAGGGTTAGGGTTAGGGTTAGGGTTAGGGTTAGGGTTAGGGTTAGGGTTAGGGTTAGGGTTAGGGTTAGGGTTAGGGTTAGGGTTAGGGTTAGGGTTAGGGTTAGGGTTAGGGTTAGGGTTAGGGTTAGGGTTAGGGTTAGGGTTAGGGTTAGGGTTAGGGTTAGGGTTAGGGTTAGGGTTAGGGTTAGGGTTAGGGTTAGGGTTAGGGTTAGGGTTAGGGTTAGGGTTAGGGTTAGGGTTAGGGTTAGGGTTAGGGTTAGGGTTAGGGTTAGGGTTAGGGTTAGGGTTAGGGTTAGGGTTAGGGTTAGGGTTAGGGTTAGGGTTAGGGTTAGGGTTAGGGTTAGGGTTAGGGTTAGGGTTAGGGTTAGGGTTAGGGTTAGGGTTAGGGTTAGGGTTAGGGTTAGGGTTAGGGTTAGGGTTAGGGTTAGGGTTAGGGTTAGGGTTAGGGTTAGGGTTAGGGTTAGGGTTAGGGTTAGGGTTAGGGTTAGGGTTAGGGTTAGGGTTAGGGTTAGGGTTAGGGTTAGGGTTAGGGTTAGGGTTAGGGTTAGGGTTAGGGTTAGGGTTAGGGTTAGGGTTAGGGTTAGGGTTAGGGTTAGGGTTAGGGTTAGGGTTAGGGTTAGGGTTAGGGTTAGGGTTAGGGTTAGGGTTAGGGTTAGGGTTAGGGTTAGGGTTAGGGTTAGGGTTAGGGTTAGGGTTAGGGTTAGGGTTAGGGTTAGGGTTAGGGTTAGGGTTAGGGTTAGGGTTAGGGTTAGGGTTAGGGTTAGGGTTAGGGTTAGGGTTAGGGTTAGGGTTAGGGTTAGGGTTAGGGTTAGGGTTAGGGTTAGGGTTAGGGTTAGGGTTAGGGTTAGGGTTAGGGTTAGGGTTAGGGTTAGGGTTAGGGTTAGGGTTAGGGTTAGGGTTAGGGTTAGGGTTAGGGTTAGGGTTAGGGTTAGGGTTAGGGTTAGGGTTAGGGTTAGGGTTAGGGTTAGGGTTAGGGTTAGGGTTAGGGTTAGGGTTAGGGTTAGGGTTAGGGTTAGGGTTAGGGTTAGGGTTAGGGTTAGGGTTAGGGTTAGGGTTAGGGTTAGGGTTAGGGTTAGGGTTAGGGTTAGGGTTAGGGTTAGGGTTAGGGTTAGGGTTAGGGTTAGGGTTAGGGTTAGGGTTAGGGTTAGGGTTAGGGTTAGGGTTAGGGTTAGGGTTAGGGTTAGGGTTAGGGTTAGGGTTAGGGTTAGGGTTAGGGTTAGGGTTAGGGTTAGGGTTAGGGTTAGGGTTAGGGTTAGGGTTAGGGTTAGGGTTAGGGTTAGGGTTAGGGTTAGGGTTAGGGTTAGGGTTAGGGTTAGGGTTAGGGTTAGGGTTAGGGTTAGGGTTAGGGTTAGGGTTAGGGTTAGGGTTAGGGTTAGGGTTAGGGTTAGGGTTAGGGTTAGGGTTAGGGTTAGGGTTAGGGTTAGGGTTAGGGTTAGGGTTAGGGTTAGGGTTAGGGTTAGGGTTAGGGTTAGGGTTAGGGTTAGGGTTAGGGTTAGGGTTAGGGTTAGGGTTAGGGTTAGGGTTAGGGTTAGGGTTAGGGTTAGGGTTAGGGTTAGGGTTAGGGTTAGGGTTAGGGTTAGGGTTAGGGTTAGGGTTAGGGTTAGGGTTAGGGTTAGGGTTAGGGTTAGGGTTAGGGTTAGGGTTAGGGTTAGGGTTAGGGTTAGGGTTAGGGTTAGGGTTAGGGTTAGGGTTAGGGTTAGGGTTAGGGTTAGGGTTAGGGTTAGGGTTAGGGTTAGGGTTAGGGTT